>NC_057808.1:337488746-337604527 GCF_018294505.1 Triticum aestivum | reverse complement strand
GTGAGCGGGGTGAGTGGGAGAGAGGCCCGAGGCGGGGGGGTGCTGGCGCCCTTATCCTCCCCGTCGCCGGCGAGGTGGTGCGGCAGGGACCGGCCCCTGTTCCGACCCCGGTCGGGGGAACAGGGAAGGGGGCGAGGGGGAGAGGTGGGCTGGGCCGGGGGTCGGCCCAGTTGGGCCAGGGGTGCTGTGGGGGAGGGGGGCTTCTCCTTTTTTTCCTTTTCTTTGTCTGTTCTGTGTTCTTTTGCTTTTTCTTTTTATTTGTTTATTTTCTTTTCGGTTTTATTTCATTTAAAGTATTTAGGTATTTTATAAAAATGTGTTTTCTCCACCATAATTACCAGTGTATTATTTGGCACCCACCGAACATTTTTGTTCAAATTTTTGAAAACTTTTAATATCCACTTTAATTTTAATTGGAGTTTGAATTAGGAGTTTGAAAAGAAATGTGTTTCAAATGTGATCAAGCCCTGTTTAGCAACATGATTAGCTTAATCACAGAGAGTTACTGTAGCATGATCCTCAGGGTGTTACAAATCTCCTCCACTACAAGAAATCTCGTCCCGAGATTTAGGAGGTAGAAGGAAACAGTGCGGGGTATTCTTCGCGCAGACGATCCTCTCGTTCCCAAGTGGCCTCATCTTCAGAATGGTGCGACCACTGGACTTTGAGAAACTTGATCGCCTTCTGACGTGTGCGGCGTTCAGCTTGGTCGAGAATGCGGACCGGATGCTCCTTATAGGAGAGGTCTTGCTGCAATTCGAGCACTTCATGATCCACAGCTCGGATTGGGTCCTTGAAGCAATGGCGGAGCTGTGACACATGGAACACATCGTGAACCTGAGAAAGGTTCGGCGGTAGCTCCAGTTGGTATGCCACTTTTCCACGCCTTTCGAGAATAGTGAATGGGCCAATATAGCGAGGAGCTAGTTTGCCCTTGATCCCGAAGCGGTGAGCACCCTTCATAGGTGTGACTCGAAGATAAGCCTTTTCGCCAGGTTGATAGACCATGTCTTTATGATGACGGTCATACTGACTCTTCTGACGTGACTGAGCAGTCTTGAGATTCTCACGAATAATGCGGACTTGTTCTTCGGCATCTTGGATAATATCCGGACCGAAGAGTGGACGTTCCCCAGTTTCTGACCAGTTCAGAGGGGTTCGGCACTTTCGTCCATATAACACTTCGAAGGGGGCCATCTTCAGACTAGCTTGATAGCTATTATTATAAGAGAACTCAGCATACGGGAGAGATTCCTCCCATTTCTTGCCGAAGGAAATAATGCAAGCTCGAAGCATGTCTTCGAGAACTTGATTGACGCGTTTAACTTGTCCTTGCGATTGAGGATGAAACGCAGTACTAAATGACAGATGAGTTCCCATAGCTTCTTGGAAACTTGCCCAGAATCTTGAAGTGAATAAGCTGCCACGGTCTGAGCTGATAACCAATGGAATACCGTGGAGTGAAACAATCCTGGACATATAGAGCGTTGCCAACTGGCTAGCAGTGATCGTTTCTTTGACTGCCAAGAAATGTGCAACTTTGGAAAGCCGGTCAATGACGACAAGAATAGCATCATTACCTTTCTGTGATTTGGGAAATCCAGTGACGAAGTCCATCTCAACATGGTCCCATTTCCATTCAGGAATAGAGATAGGTTGCAGAGTTCCAGCAGGCCTTTGATGTTCTGCTTTGATACGACGGCAAACGTCACACTCAGCAACATAACGAGCAATGTCTTGCTTCATATTAGACCACCAGAATCTCTGACGGATGTCTGGGTACATCTTTGTACTACCAGGATGGATACATAGAGGCGTATCATGAGCTTCTTTCATAACTTCCTGTGTCATATCCAGGTTTTTCTCTGCACATGGCACCACTAGGCGGCCCTTGAAGTATAGGGTGCCATCTTCAGCAATGGTGAAGAATGAGGGCTTTCCTTCTGCGAGGTAGCGCTTAATCTTGCGGGCTTCAGAGTCATACTTCTGTAGCCTTTTGATGCTGTCCTCGAGATCTTGTTTTGCAACTAGGGTATTGAGGGAACCCTGGGTAACAACGTGGAGGTTCACCTTGCCAAACTCCTTAGGAGGGGGAGCGAGTGCACCCGGAGGAACAATATGGAGGTTCAGCTTCCTGAATTCTTCAACAAGCGAGGGCTGAACTTTGTGAACCTGGAGGTGGTTGCAGTAAGACTTGCGGCTCAAGGCATCAGCCATTACATTAGCCTTGCCTGGTGTATAGGAAATACCCAAGTCAAAGTCTGCAACAAGCTCCATCCATCTCTGCTGACGGAGGTTCAGATCTGGCTGAGTAAACAGATACTTCAGGCTTTGGTGGTCAGTGAAGATCTCGCAACGATTACCGAGAAGGTAATGTCGCCACTGCTTCAGCGCATGAATGACAGCAGCAAGTTCGAGGTCGTGAACTGGGTAGTTCTCTTCGTGAGGGCGCAATTGTCGAGAGGCATAAGCAATCACTTTGCGGTCTTGCATTAGGACACAGCCTAATCCTTGACGGGAAGCGTCACAGTAAATGACGAAGTCCTTCTTAGTATCAGGTGGAGCTAGAACTGGGGCAGAAGTCAACTTGTCTTTGAGTGCCTGGAAACTTTCCTGACATTTGTCTGTCTATTGGAACTTGACACCCTTATGCAATAGGTTATTCAGAGGCCTGGTGATCTTAGAGAAGTTCTCGACGAATCGACAGCAATAGCTGGCGAGACAGAGAAAACTTCTGACTTGCTTAACGTTCTTGGGAGGAGTCCAATCAAGAATAGCCTGAACTCGTTCAGGGTTGACGGCAATACCATCCTTAGAGATGACATGCCCGAGATAAGTTACTTCGGATAGCCAGAATTCACATTTAGAGAACTTGGCATATAGTTGATGCTCTCGTAGCTTTTCCAGCACAAGTCGAAGATGTACAGCATGTTCTTCTTCGTTCTTGGAAAATACCAGGATATCATCCAGATAAACCACGACGAACTTGTCGAGGTAATCCATGAATATATAGTTCATCAGACGAGAGAAGGTGGCTGGAGCATTGGTTAAACCGAAAGACATGACGGTGTACTCGTATGAACCATAGCGAGTCACGAAGGCGGTCTTTGGGATATCCTCTTCGCGAACACGGATCTGGTGGTAGCCCAACCTCAAGTCGAGCTTAGAGAACACTGACGAACCCGCCAGTTGATCATACAGATCATTGATCCGAGGAAGAGGGTATTTATTCTGAATGGTAGCTTGGTTTATAGGACGGTAGTCTTGAACTAACCGGTTTGTCCCATCCTTCTTCTTGACAAAGAGAGAAGGTGCTCCCCAAGGAGAGCAACTTGGGCGAATGAATCCTTTGCGAAGAGATTTGTCGATTTCCTCCTTAAGCTCAAGGAGTTCATGTGGCGGCATTTTGTAGGGTCGCTTGGCTATAGGAGTGGTGCCTGGTTTCAAGTCGATGATGAATTCGACAGCTCTAGCAGGGGGAATCCCTGGAAGTTCTTCAGGAAAGACGTCGAGGAATTCACGCACGACGGGAATGTTTTCAATGCCCTCGAGTGGTGCAGCGTTCAATGCATTCAATGCGTAAAGCCTTGCCTCGGCATTTTGCACCAGATGAGCTTGGTAAGCAACTATTTCATCAGAAGGGTGTAGCAGATGGACGGTCTTAGTGGCGCAAACTATAGAAGCAGTATGCGCTTTCAACCAATCCATACCCAAAATGAGATCGATGTTAGATGTCTTCAGGATAATGGGAGAGGCATAGAATTCCAGCCCTTCGATTTCCACGGGGACATCGATGCCAACCAAGGAGGTTTGACACTGTCCCACGGGGGTTTTGACCAATACAGAGGTGTTCATCTCCTCACATTTAACGTCGTGCTTGTATGCAAAATCTTCTGACATGAATGAATGCGATGCACCTGTATCAAATAAAACGGATGCTGGTACTGAATTTACGAGGAGTGTACCCATCACAGTAGCAGGCTGGTCTTGAGCTTCGTTGAGATCAACGTGGTTGGCATGAGCACGACCATAAGGCTTAGCATTGTTGCTGCGGGGCTGGTTGTTACCATGGCCCGTTGCTGGAAGGGCAAGTTGATTCTGATTCTGATGGCAGTCCTTAGAGATGACATGCCCGAGATAGGTTACTTCGGGTAGCCAGAATTCACATTTAGAGAACTTGGCATATAGTTGATGCTCTCGTAGCTTTTCCAGCACAAGCCGAAGATGTTCAGCATGTTCTTCTTCGTTCTTGGAAAATACCAGGATATCATCCAGATAAACCACGACGAACTTGTCGAGGTAATCCATGAATATGTAGTTCATCAGACGAGAGAAGGTGGCTGGAGCATTGGTTAAACCGAAAGACATGACGGTGTACTCGTATGAACCATAGCGAGTCACGAAGGCGGTCTTTGGGATATCCTCTTCGCGAACACGGATCTGGTGGTAGCCCAACCTCAAGTCGAGCTTAGAGAACACTGACGAACCCGCCAGTTGATCATACAGATCATTGATCCGAGGAAGAGGGTATTTATTCTGAATGGTAGCTTGGTTTATAGGACGGTAGTCTTGAACTAACCGGTTTGTCCCATCCTTCTTCTTGACAAAGAGAGAAGGTGCTCCCCAAGGAGAGCAACTTGGGCGAATGAATCCTTTGCGAAGAGATTTGTCGATTTCCTCCTTAAGCTCAAGGAGTTCATGCGGCGGCATTTTGTAGGGTCGCTTGGCTATAGGAGTGGTGCCTGGTTTCAAGTCGATGATGAATTCGACAGCTCTAGCAGGGGGAATCCCTGGAAGTTCTTCAGGAAAGACGTCGAGGAATTCACGCACGACGGGAATGTTTTCAATGCCCTCGAGTGGTGCAGCGTTCAATGCATTCAATGCATAGAGCCTTGCCTCGGCATTTTGCACCAGATGAGCTTGGTAAGCAACTATTTCATCTGAAGGGTGTAGCAGATGGACGGTCTTAGTGGCGCAAACTATAGAAGCAGTATGCGCTTTCAACCAATCCATACCCAAAATGAGGTCGATGTTAGACGACTTCAGGATAATGGGAGAGGCATAGAATTCCAGCCCTTCGATTTCCACGGGGACATCGATGCCAACCAAGGAGGTTTGACACTGTCCCACGGGGGTTTTGACCAATACAGAGGTGTTCATCTCCTCACATTTAACGTCGTGCTTGTATGCAAAATCTTCTGACATGAATGAATGCGATGCACCTGTATCAAATAAAACGGATGCTGGTACTGAATTTACGAGGAGTGTACCCATCACAGTAGCAGGCTGGTCTTGAGCTTCGTTGAGATCAACGTGGTTGGCATGAGCACGACCATAAGGCTTAGCATTGTTGTTGCGGGGCTGGTTGTTACCACGGCCAGTTGCTGGGAGGGCAAGTTGATTTTGATTCTGATGGCAGTCCCTGGCACGGTGACCTGGTTGTCCACACCTGAAGCACAAGCCATTATTCGGAGTGGGAACAGGAGCTTGGGATGGTGGAGCTGGAAGTCTTGACTGCCTAGATGGTGGTGGAGGCAGACGAGGTGCAGCATATGTCTGCCTTGGGGCAGATGCATTTGGACGGTACATGCTGTTCGGGATCCATATCTTACGCTTCTGTGCGGGCGAGCCCGAAGATGAGCCCGTGTCACGGTTGCGCCTGTGAGAGCTCTGGTATTCCTGCAGACCAGTCTCGACATTGATGGCCTTATTCACCAAGGTGGCGAAATCAGCAAAGTCATGCACTAGAAGTGCGAGCTTGATGTCAGCTTGAAGGCCATCACGGAACTTCTCCTGTCTGCGTGCATCAGTTGCAATGTCTTCTTCCGCATAGCGGGACAAGTCCAGAAACTCCCGCTGATAAGCTTCGACAGTTTTGTTGCCTTGGGTGAGGTTGCGGAACTCACGCTTCTTCCGGTCCATGACTCCCTGAGGAATGAAGCGGGCACGGAAAGCTGCTTGGAAGTCTGGCCATGTGATGATTGTTCCAGCTGGCAGAGTACGCCGGTGGCTGTCCCACCATTGAGCTGCGGGTCCCTTCAAGAAGAAGGAAGCAAAGGTGACATAGCTGGCAGGGGCTACATCAGCAGACTCCATCTCATAGGTGATGTCACGGAGCCAGTCATCAGCATCCAGAGGCTGAGTTGAGCTGCGGTAGATGGTTGGGTTGAGGCGTATGAAATCTTGAAGAGTCACTTGAGCTGGCTGCTGGTTCATATTGGGGCGAGGAAACTGAGCCATCATATTTTCCATGAACTGGCGGTTCAGTTCAAACTGTTGGATCATACCAGCCATGTACTCAGGTGGTGGTGGGGCATCGCCACCACGACCACGACCACCTGGTCTAACCATCCTGCTAATATATAACAGGGGTAGTTCAGCATTGAGAAATTTGCAATGACAAGAATCATTCATGATGAAACATGCATAATGAAAGGAGCACGATAGCTACTACATAGTAGTCGGCATAACTTACAAAAGGGGTCATGCATAGAGTTCAGTACATAGAGTTCAGTACATAGACTAAAACATCATAGGCGGCACACAGGCTCGCGGCGAATGCATCTAACACTACAAGCAAGCCTACATCAGTCCCAAGAGGTACTGTGGAGGTAATCGTAGCCCGACAGCTGGTAGTGAGGCAACGGATAGCCCTCCACGTCAGCAGACTGGGGGCCGCGGATACTCAGGTGTAGAGCCCGACGCTCAGGTGGCAGAAGAGGGCCAAGTGCGGGAGAGTAGCCTCCCACCTCTGGCCAACCGACACCGTGGGGCATCACGGTCCTGGCTGGGTAGATCGCAGTACGCGGTACCTGTCCAGATCGGACAAAGGGGTGCAGCAGCGTCAGAGCACGGTAAAGGTGCTGACGGGTGGTGTACATCTCGTGGCGAAGAGCTCGGTTAGCTCGATCCAGCCCATCAGCATGCAGAACCAGGTGCTGATGGTAGAAGGGCTCTCGGGTGACAGTGGAGTAGGCAGCAGTATAGTATCCCTCCGCACCAACATCAGATGCGATAGCAATGTGCCTGAAAGGGGAGGTGTCCAACTCCTGATACTCTCCACGAAGACGTGTCAGAGCAGCATAGGCAGCATCGTGGACAGCCATATCGATGGTCACACCAACACCATGTGCGGTGTGCAGCACAGTAGTGGAGTCATACTCCCGAGAGTAGAGGTGGACGATGGCACGGTACTGCTCCTGGTTAAAGTCCTGGTACTCCTCGTAGACGGTGTACTCAGGGTGCCAGCGATAACCCAGATAGGTCATCATCTCAGCTAGCACCGCAGGTGATCCCGAGGCACCAATGGCCGTCGTGTGGCGAACGACCTGCCTCGTGGGTTCCATCTGAAAGCAAAGACGTTTCAAAGGAGTCAAATGACAGTGTGTGAATTGTTCAAAATACTATTCTAAGAAACAACTATGGCTTATCCAACTTTGGGGTGAATGCGGTCACGGGATCCTAGTGTTAGAGTTAGTAAATTCGTTTAACCCGAGTAGAAGAGAGTTCAGAGTCCCAGAGTAAAGGTCGAGGAGTAAAAGATCCTAGTACCACCCAATGGCGACGTGGGCCCGTAAGACACACAGCCATGTTAGTAAAAGTTTTGTAATGTCTAGACTCGACTTCGGCCAAGGAGTGTGGAAAGGGGGATTCCTACAGGCAGTCGGCTCTGATACCAACTTGTGACGCCCCCGATTTGACCGTACACTAATCATGCACGCAAATGTGTACGATCAAGATCAGGGACTCACGGGAAGATATCACAACACAACTCTAAAACATAAATAAGTCATACAAGCATCATAATACAAGCCAGGGGCCTCGAGGGCTCGAATACAAGTGCTCGATCACAGACGAGTCAGCGGAAGCAACAATATCTGAGTACAGACATAAGTTAAACAAGTTTGCCTTAAGAAGGCTAGCACAAACTGGGATACAGATCGAACGAGGCGCAGGCCTCCTGCCTGGGATCCTCCTAACTACTCCTGGTCGTCGTCAGCGGCCTGCACGTAGTAGTAGGCACCTCCAGTGTCGTAGGTGTCGTCGTCGACGGTGGCGTCTGGCTCCTGGACTCCAACATCTGGTTGCGACAACCAGATAGAAAGGAAAGGGGGAAAGAGGGAGAGAAGCAACCGTGAGTACTCATCCAAAGTACTCGCAAGCAAGGAGCTACACTACATATGCATGGGTATATGTGTAAAGGGGCATATCAGTGGACTGAACTGCAGAATGCCAGAATAAGAGGGGGATAGCTAGTCCTGTCGAAGACTACGCTTCTGGTCATCTCCATCTTGCAGCAGGTAGAAGAGAGTAGATTGAAGTCCTCCAAGTAGCATCGCATAGCATAATCCTACCCGGCGATCCCCTCCTCGTCGCCCTGTTAGAGAGCGATCACCGGGTTGTATCTGGCACTTGGAAGGGTGTATTTTATTCAGTATCCAGTTCTAGTTGTCATAAGGTCAAGGTACAACTCCGGGTCGTCCTTTTACCGAGGGACACGGCTATTCGAATAGATAAACTTCCCTGCAGGGGTGCACCACATAACCCAACACGCTCGATCCCATTTGGCCGGACACACTTTTCTGGGTCATGCCCGGCCTCGTAAGATCAACACGTCGCAGCCCCACCTAAGCACAACAGAGAGGTCAGCACGCCGGTCTAAACCTATGCGCGCAGGGGTCTGGGCCCATCGCCCTATGCACACCTGCACGTTGCGTACGCGGCCGGAAGCAGACCTAGCCCTAATAGGCGGTTCCAGTCCAATCCGGCGCGCGCCACTCAGTTGCTGACGTCAAGAAGGCTTCGGCTGATACCACGACGCCGGGATACCCATAACTACTCCCGCGTAGATGGTTAGTGCGTATAGACCAAATGGCCAGACTCAGATCAAATACCAAGATCTCGTTAAGCGTGTTAAGTAACCGCGAACGCCGACCAGGGCCAGGCCCACCTCTCACCTAGGCAGTCTCAACCTGCCCTGTCGCTCCGCCACAAAGATCCACTCGCGGGTACTCCTACGAGCCGACCCGACTTTAGTCATCTCATGTGTCATGTATATAGTATATAAGTATATACCCGTGATCACCGCCCAGGTGATCACGGCCCGATAGTATAGCACAGCAGACGGACAAGAATGTAGGGCCACTGATGGAAATCTAGCATCCTATACTAAGCATGTAGGATTGCAGGTAAAGGTAACAACAGTAGTAGCAAGGATAGGCTATGCATCAGGATAGGATATCGGAAAGCAGTAACATGCTACACTACTCTAATGCAAGCAGTATAGAGAAGAATAGGCGATATCTGGTGATCAAGGGGGGGGCTTGCCTGGTTGCTCTGGCAAGTAGGAGGGGTCGTCGACTCCGTAGTCGAACTGGGCAGCAGCAGTGTCGGTCTCGTAGTCTACCGGAGAGAAGAGGGGGAAGAAACAGTAAATACAATGCAAACATAAGCATGACGATGCGTGACATGACAATGAGCGGTGCTAGGTGTGTCCTAACGCGACAGTAGGTGGTACCGGTGAAGGGGGGGAACATCCGGGAGGTATTCCCGATGTTTCGCGTTTTCGGACAGACGGACCGGAGGGGGAAAGTTGCTAGTTCGATAGGTTAGGGAGGTGTGGTGGACGAACGGACTGCGTATTCGGATTCGTCTCGTCGTTCTGAGCAACTTTCATATAGAAAACATTTTCATCCGAGTTACGGTTTAAAAGATATGAATTTTCAAAGTTTATTTGAATTTCTGGAATTATATAATTAACAGAAAAAGGGATATGACGTCAGCATGACGTATGAGCGACGTCAGCGGTCAACAGTCCGGGTTGACTGGTCAAAACTGACACGGGGGACCCACCTGTCATAGACAGTGGGTTAACAGAAGATTAAACTAATTAATTTTTAGTTAATTAACTACTGGGCCCACCTGTCAGTGAGTGATTAGATTAATTAATTATTTTTATTTATAAAACATTTTCTTTTTCTTTTTTTTATTTTTGCGGCGGGGCCCGCATGTCAGTGGCTGGGCCTGCCCAGTCAGCACGTTGACTGGGTGGACCCAGTCAACGGGGCCCACGGGCCCACTGGCAGTGGCACTGGGGGGGGCCCAGGCCAGCCACGTCGGCGGCCGGCGCCGGAGCGACTCCGACGAGCCAAACGCGGCGGCGCGGCTCGGGAGGGGCGCGGGTTTCACGCACAGGGGGTCTGCGGGGTCGTGGCTGGGCGCGTTCGACGCGGCTCGGCGCCGCGCGTCCAACGGTGGTGGCCGGAGGGGCTGGAACGGGCGGGGGCGAGCGCTTCGAGCTCGCCGGCGGCGAGGTGCTTCGGGCGAGCAACGGCAACGTTGGTTCGGCGCGAGATCGGGCAAGCGGAGGAGCTGGGGAGCATCTACGTGCGGTGGGGAGTGCTGCGGGCTTGAGCCCGTGACCAAAAGGTCACCGGAGACCCGCCGGCGGCGAGCTTCGCGGCGCGGCGTTCGGGCGCGCGTGGGGAAGAAGCTAGGGGGCGCGCGAGAGAGAAAGGACAGGGGAGGAGGGGGAGAGGCTCACCGCGCGGCACACGGAGGCCGGTGAGAGCTTAGGAGCAGCAGGTCGGCGCCGGGGAAGAAGGGGGTCGCCGGCGTCCGAAGTTGAAGACGAGCTCGGGGAGGCCGTTGCAGTGGCTCCGAGCTCCAACGGAGAGGCGGAGGTGGTGTAGTCGAGGGCGGCGACGGCGTACGACACGGCGAGGTGGCGATTGGGGCACGGTGGCCGCGGGAACGACGGTGAACGGCGGCGAGCGCGTCGGGCGTGGGGAAGGGAAGAGCGGCGCGGATCTGGGGGGGAGAGGGAGGCGCAGGGGCCGAGAGGTGAGCGGGGTGAGTGGGAGAGAGGCCCGAGGCGGGGGGGTGCTGGCGCCCTTATCCTCCCCGTCGCCGGCGAGGTGGTGCGGCGGGGACCGGCCCCTGTTCCGACCCCGGTCGGGGGAACAGGGAAGGGGGCGAGGGGGAGAGGTGGGCTGGGCCGGGGGTCGGCCCAGTTGGGCCAGGGGTGCTGTGGGGGGGGGGCTTCTCCTTTTTTTCTTTTTCTTTGTCTGTTCTGTGTTCTTTTGCTTTTTCTTTTTATTTGTTTATTTTCTTTTCTGTTTTATTTCATTTAAAGTATTTAGGTATTTTATAAAAATGTGTTTTCTCCACCATAATTACCAGTGTATTATTTGGCACCCACCGAACATTTTTGTTCAAATTTTTGAAAACTTTTAATTTCCACTTTAATTTTAATTGGAGTTTGAATTAGGAGTTTGAAAATAAATGTGTTTCAAATGTGATCAAGCCCTGTTTAGCAACATGATTAGCTTAATCACAGAGAGTTACTGTAGCATGATCCTCAGGGTGTTACAGACATTCATACATGAGCTAGATATTCCAGTCATCTTTCTTTCTGCCTTTATACTTCTAACAGTTTAACTTTTAGTATTTCTCCTACTCGCAAAAGAAGCACCCAACTTAAGAGTGGCGTTAGCCCCGGACTTCCTAGGCGTGTAAGTCATATAACACCCTTTGGACACTTCCTTTCTCTTTAAGTTGTTGTTTTATTCACCTTTCATTATATGACAGGCGTTCTTCTGGATCCCTTTCCCAACAGTCAAATGCATAGTAAACACTTTTACTAATACTTGCAAACAAACATTGCTTTGTTTGTATCTGAAAATAATTTTCAGTTCCATGAATATCATATAACTATCCCAACTTTCGAAGTTTGGGTCTCATGGAAGCAAACATATTCCACTTGACCGTAACAGAATTCTAGCTTTTCGATCGAAGGACGAGAGTCACATGATCCATAGCATTAGTGGGAGGATACGGAAAGCATGCGATAGGACAAAGTCCTTCTCGGCACTTTTGAGGACAATCCTCACATTACGTTACCAAACGTAAAGTTTTAACCAGATATTTAACAGCTATTCAATTTTAACAGGGAAGGTGGAAACGCGAGCCATTATTCTACAACTATTTTGCAAGAAACACTTAGACAGTGTTCATAATTAATTGCACTGAGAATTAAACATGTTAATTCAACAGTGCGCTCCCACTCAAATCAATATCTCTCATAATTGATTTAGAGTGATTCAAGATCCATATTTCTATTCGATGCCATTGACGGGTTCATCACTGATGACACGAATTTCAATCGGTAGGCCAACTTGCCGATCACATCTTTATGTGATTCTTGTTCATCTTTCGATGGGCTTGTTCTGAGCTCAGGACTCTCCTGCCTGAACGTCAAAGACAACCAGGTGATCTTTCTGCGAGGTCTGACCTCACCCGCCTCATTCCTCTCGATTCGTTCGTGCTCATGTGTACATGGCGCACCCCGAAAAGATACGAATTTCAGACGGTGCTACACTTGGGTGAACACTAACTACTTTGATATTTTAAGTGAGAGATCACCCTAATAAAAAGCGACTACCACGCAATCAAGAAGGGTGCATCATAAGGGATAAACATCTCAGGCAATTCATAATAGCATGATATGGTATAGCCCTTCCTGACGGAGAACTATTTCATTTCTTCGTCTTCGGCATTCATGTCGGTGTTCACCTTCACGAAGGTTGCCACCACCCTGTTGGTGCACCAGATAATATTGCTATCTCTATAGCTAATAAAATAAGTGCATTACTTAAGGTTCACACGCAGGTCATTAAAGTTACAATCATATGGCTCCAGCCATCATGCCGAATCATGACACGCAGGTCATGTTAATTACATCATATAGTCATCTCATACATAATCAAATTGAATATGAGCATTGCTATACCACATCACATGCATATCCTGCAAAACCAAGTTAGACGCCTCTAATCGGTTTATGCAAAATTTTATTTTCCGTGGCTTCTAAGGTTTTGACTTAAACCGCAGCTACCAATGTTTTATCATCAAGTATGATTATTCAAGTTGCTAGATTAACATCTCAGGGTGTATGAAACATGAGATAATTAAATCTCGAGCCCCATACTAAACTTCGTCATACGCATGACCCCTGTGCAGATCATATCTGCAATGCCCTTTCATCTGTGAATATCATCTTTCTTTTGACTACGGCAGAACCCAAAGAACTGATAGCACTTCCATGATCAATCAGGATCACGGATTGCCAGAACTTTGTCAAATTCCACCATGCTGTCTCAAGATTGAGCAAACGCAAATTCTAGGGAAGTAACAAGAACGTCGGGTAACAGATTTCATCTGTCACCCGCATAAATAATTTTCAGCAATAGATCTCATCTACTACCTATTTGTATTATGCAATACCCATACATCTCTATGTATTCTAGATCGCAACCTGCATCTACGCATAGCACGGCTCTGATACCACTGTAGGGTAACGCGACAGAAAACAAAATTTTTCCAACCTACGCACTAGCCCAGGACCACTATGGAGACTGCATACATGGTTTGATCTTTTTCGTTACCGACTCGTAGCGCAGCGGGAAGTAGAGTCGATGACGATCGGCGGTGCAGATCCCCGCAGCTAGGATTTACAAACTCCCAACCGCGAAGATGTATACCCTCATCTGCTCCTCAGACAGCCCTCCGGGAGGCGGTCGAACAGCCCCCCGGACGGTGTCGCGGACAGCCCTTCGGGAGGACCTTCGAAACTCGAACGGTCACTCAGGTAGCCCTTCGGGAGGACCTCCGAAACTCGGACGGTCACACGGACAGCCCTTCGGGAGGCACTCATGAACTAAGACCGAAACTACGATCTCTCTATAGAGTTGCACACATACGGTGTCATCTATCCGGCAGGGCTTCGCCGTCCAGAACTAGTTCCTGCCGGAACCCAGACAGCCTTACGGCTCTACGAAACTCTTTTCGTGGGAGGGAGAGAAGAAGCCAGATAATGCATGGCATGTGTATGAGAGCAAGGGATGAGTGTGGAGGGCTGCCCCTCCACCTCTATTTATAGGAAATCCCAAGGGGTAGGGTAGTTTCACACAAAAACCCAAAATGCACATGAATGAAGTCCTTCCACAAGGACCTAGGAGTGAAACCAATGAACAAGAGGGTCCCCAAGGGGGGATACCCCATGTGGCCGGCCACACCCCCATGAGGGGCCCAAAAAATGGCTCCTATCCATCCATGTCATCCCCAAGATCTTTTGGAGCAAAGCCCCAAAAGGTGGCTTTCCATAAAGTAACCATAAAGCTGATTTTCACTATTCACGACGACATTTTTCAGCGTCTGATCGAACTGAAAATATTTATGTGGGCTAAGAACATTTCCAGTACCCACTAAAATGATTTTCAACGCGTTCCGAAACAATTCCGGTTTTAGTGATTTTCATCTGCGAAACGCATCTGAAGTGGCTCCGGCAGCTCCGGAACATTTCCGGTTTTTATCTCAGAAAATTCCAAAAAGCTTCTAGAATGATTCTGGCATCCTCCAAGAATTATCAGGCATGTGCCGAAACCAATTTGACTTAATGGTGTATCCTGAAACAACTTTTCGGTATCATCGAAACTTATCCGATGACCTCTCTCTGCGGTACGATTCCGCTGTCCGAAGCTTTTCGGTGTCCGAAACATTTTCGGTGATTTTCTCTCAGACTCCCTGTCTAGTATTCAGCAGATAGATGACCCTTAAGTGTGTGACCCTATAGGTTCGGTGAAGTATAGACATGACCCGGAACCCCTTCCGATCAATGATCAACATCGGAGCCGTGGACACCCATATTGACCCCTATACCCACACGAATAAATATTCGAGTGAACCTCCAGTTGCCGTGTGCTATTCCTGTTGCTTCGCGATATGTTACAAATACCCGAGGTGAGACATGTTGGCATTCCCGTGGATCAACAACTTGTCCACTATGCTAGTTACCTCGTTACCAGTTTTGTTCTCTTTTCTCGTTTCGTGTTCCGGCATCCCCGTGATCAAATCACAAAGTGTCTGGCCAGACGATGATGGACACCGTAACACCGAGAGGGCCCGAGAATATCTCTCCATCGTCGGAGGAGCAAATCCCAATCTTGAGCTATCAAGTTACTTGACACACTTTTTCATGAACCCGCAAGCCGTCGTAATAGCCACCCATTTACGGATGACGTTTAACAAACCCCAAAGTTCATGAAGCAAGCATGAAGAAACTCGATACTCTCATGGTCTAAGGAATCATGCAAACGTTAACCATCTCTGTGTTATGCACCATTAACTTGTGACGAATGAATCTCTTAGCATAAAATCAATCCGGGTCGATTCAACACAAATGTTCTCTTAACATTGTGCCCTCAAAATTGCTGGCATAGACATGCCCATGATCAGGAAAACAGAACCATCATGCAACACTTGAGCTAGTCTTAGAGGCCAGACTAGGAATACTTCTTACCGTTTATTATTCCACACGTGCATATGAGTCTTCCTCCGAGCCTCGTGGATATTGCAGACTCGAGAATCATTGCAGTTATAGCATGGAACATAAACATAATTATGAACTCGGAGCTAAATAATATCATTTATTATTGCCTCTAGGGCATATCTCCTACAGCAATTGTGTGGTTGTGTTGATGCCAAAAAAATCCTATGTTGAGGCGGTCATGGACGGCGGTGGCAGCTAAAATTGGAGAGAAGATTGGGACGAAGGGGTGATTTCAGAGGCAGAGGCAACTAGCAAGGAAGGAACACATGCAGTGGGAGGGAAGGGAGTGGTGGAGGAGGTGTAGGGTCATAAGTAGGTCTAGAGGGGGTGATTAGACTACTTGACCAAATAAAAAACCTAGCATTTTCCCAATTTTAGTTCTTGGCAAGTTTTACCAATTCACATAAGTCAAGCAACACCTATCAAAGCAATGAAGACAGAGATTTTTGGCGTGGTTCCGATAGGTGGTGCTATCGTACATCCACGTTGATAGAGACTTCAACCCACGGAGGGTAACAGCTGCGCGAGTCCACGGAGGGCGGAGCTCCACCCACGAAGGGTTCAAGAAGAAGCAACTTTTTCTATTCCACCAGGACTTACGCCCACGAAGGACTAGCCTCGCTCGGGGTAGATCTTCACGAAGTAGGCAATCTCCTTGCCCTTACAAACTCTTGGTTCAACTCCGCGTGATTTGGAGCCTCTCAAGTGACACCTGAGCAATCTAGGAGACATCACTCTCCAAAATGTAATATATATTGTTGTTGATGATGAACTCCTTACTCTTGTGCTTCAAAATATAGTCTCCTCAACACTCAATCACTCTCTCATAGATTTGGCATGTTAGTGGGAGAATAATTGGAGTGGCAAGCAACTTGATGGGGCTAGAAATCAAGGATCAAATGGTTGGAATGAAATGTCTTGATCTCAATACAAGTGTTGGTCGTTCCCTCTCAGAAAATGGATATGGGAAGTGGTGGTTTCATCCTGGTTGCTCTCTCTGAGAGTAGGTGGTGCGGGCGGAGTATATATAGCCTTCACCAAAGATATAGTCGTTGCACACCTTTATGCACAACTCAGTGAGACCAAAAGAAATTCTCAGAGGCACCGACTAGTACAAAATATTCGAAATTTAGATGTTTCGATGGGACTGGATGAATCCACTCGATGGGACTGATTCGTGATGACCTAAGCAGTTACCTCATCTCGTAATTTCGATCGCTTTCACTCGGAGATTCCGAAGTGAAAATGATGGGTTACAGAAACTTGGCACTTGCACTTTGGTGGGACCAAATGTCATCTCAGTGGAACTGAGTTTCCAGGGTTTAGGTAGTGGCTCTGTCTGGTGTATCTTGGCGGGTTTAGGTGTATCTGTTCCGGTGGGACCGAGAATGACTTTAGGGTTTTGTACAAATTGGATTGTGAGAGTGCAGCTGAGGTTTTTGAGCAATATCTTCAAGCACTTGAGCAAATGACTCATGATCAAAACCTCATTCCCTTTTAATAGTATTGGCTTTCCTATGGACTCAATGTGATCTTGGATCACTTAACAAAAAATGTAGATTCTTGGAGCTTTTGCCAATCCATGTTCTTTGCATTTTGAGGGGTCCACATTCACATGTCCTTACCATTCCTATATTGAAATTTTCCAGATATAATCTTTGAATAGGCATTAGTTCAATGATGTATATGTTGTTATTAATTATCAAAACTACCCGGGGATCGGTTGCACTTTTAGGAGGCTAGTATGGATGCGCATCGTCGGAGTTATACCAATACAAGGACTTCCATTACAGTGGTCCTTTCATGCTAGAGACGCGCTTCCCCCACAAGGTGCACCTCCGCCTTTCGACTGGCAGTAGTAGTGTCCCTCACATAACATGTTCCCATAATACTTTCACCGTATGTCGCCATCGGCAAACCCATAGGGGGATCAACTCCAAGCTTAGTTTCATGATGTTAGTGGGCAACATAGCAATAGTACAGGGGTTGGGCAGTCATTTGGTGTGAACTCTAGTTCGTCTGGTGGTATGCAGGCGGGTGGAGAATATGTGCATCAGGTTCAGTCTAAAGAGTTAGCAAGGGTGAAATTTATTTAGCTATGGCAGTGAATGTTGTTGAATCTAATGCACCTAAAGCTTTAGGTCGTTATAGATGTCTCAAGCCAGGATATTTACTGAAGGAATGTATCTAGATCTTAAATTGCATCATTTGTGGTTGTTTTGAAGCTCATGTGTCCGAGAAGTGTGTTATGGTGACTGATGCCCTGCAAGTGCACAAGTTTTACTTGTAACATTTTCGAAGTAAGAGTATCGATCCCATGAGGTGCATATGAAATGGTCTTTGCCTCTTATAGAGGTATATTAGAATGTGCCTGCATTGGAAACCCATAGGAGCGGACAAGCTCACGCGCTCCTGGAATCTCTACGCGCTCGTTCTTGTGGGGATATGGGCCGCGTCAGGTACTTCCAGATGTATATACGTTGTGTATAAATGGCGGTGGGCTTTGCAGGTAAGACGGGGGCCCATGTGATTAACGGCGTAGGCGTGGACGTCCTGACTCCGACATGTGCCTTCGGAACGGTTCACACCTGACATCCCACACGGCACGTAACGGATAGGACCGCTGTCAGCAACTACTCTTCTCAGCTAACCCATCAAACAATATATTCCGGAGAGCACGCTGCGTCAAATTCCCGTACACCGATCAAAGAAAAATAATAATGTAAAACGCACATGCAAATGCAAATTAGCAGGTACATGGAAACACAACATCGTGTCCCCGCCCAATACAGCACATGCAATGCAACTTGGCACACCAACTACAGATCACGAGATTAGACATTATGTTTCGCTATTTACCTACAAGACAGACATTCATAATTTTTTGTAACGTTCACATGACAATTTTTGCAATGCTTGCATAGAAATTCATGGACTTCTTTCTCTATAATGCATGGCAATTCTTGAAACACCCCTACTATTTTTAGGCCATGGCAAAAAATTCTTTTGTTTGACTTTGCTGGCAAAACTGGATAGTGGACCAAGGCAATTCCAATTTTTTATGTTATGCGCTTTTCTTCTCATGACATATTTCACTTCCCTATGTTTCCTAAAATGATGGAGACTAATGGCGTCGCAAAATTCTTAGATTTTGTACAATAAATTTGACATGCTTAGTTCCCAAAATAAATAAATTCTGATGGTAGTTACAAGTAAAAATGACATGGTGAATACAATATTACATGGTCAAGTACAATAAATTTGCCATAAGTATAATTATTGAAATGTAGTATTAAATTTAAACTCCCCACGGCAAAAACATCAGAAAGTTTGTCATGGCTAGTTTATAGCTAAAAGGCAAGTAAAAATTTGTCATGTAATGAACATAGATCTAATACAAATTAAGATGACATGACAGTAACATCTTTATAAAGTGTGCCCCGACATCTCTATATATGTATTACAAAACTTAAGGTGGCATGGCAAATATGATCTTCAATTTTTCCATGACATGTCTATATATGTATTACAAAAGTTTGATCTTCAATTTTGTCTTTTTTTGCATGTGACACAAAAATTGTCGGTTTTCTATGAAACGAGTTTGTATGCACGTAGAATGTCAAGATGTACGCGAGAATCATTTTGTCAGAATTTTGTGACATTTCAAAATATGTTTAAACACATTTTAAAATCCAGGAGCATATGCTTCCATGTGCCGAAACGCCACTCTTGTTAGGTAGAATTTTAATACATAAACTTGCACTGGATGTACACATATATACATAAACTTGAAATTGACATAAATCGATCCCACAACTTGTGTTTCAGATACTTTTGAGTACATTTATGTCATTGTCGTTAACTCTCCATCAATACTTTTTGCATATGAGCCGTTATGGTTCACACCCTATCACTTGGGCAAAAGTTGTTATGTGAAAACATCTGCATATGAGCATCTTCTAAAAAATGGGCTCGCGGAATTTTCCATAGCCGATCGACCAGGAAAAATGGTGATGAGAGAAGCACTCACACAGTAAACCCGTGCAACACACATTTTAGATTGAAGACAATTTTCTGGATTAAATATATATAGCATTACATAACATTAACCAGAAATAGCCTGTGGTGCAGTGGCTACTGCCGGACACTGCGACACTCTTGAGTTCGAATCCAAAATAAAATATCACTTTGATTTTTTCAATCTAATGAAAAATACCAAAATCAAGAAGAAAAAAACACTTGCTCAAACCTTGATGCAGCGTTTTGGTTCCAAATCAATTATTCTTCTAAAGAGTATAAGTAACGTCTTTCTCCACTATTGACAGAAACTACCAGGTGGTGCAGCGGCTATCACTTTATTTTTGTACAATGGTTTTCCTTTCTTTCCTTGCTATGCTACTGACAGGTGGGACTCACACGTAGGTATTGAGCATGTGCCAGCTGAATTAACATAGAGTTAACGAACCCACCGGAAATGTAATCAAACGCACCCGAAATACAAATTGTAAGGCCGGCTCGTATCATTTTTTCAAAATTTATGTATGAATCTACACCGAATGTAATTAACGACCAGGAGGCAAGCTATAAAAATATAATTGATTCTTCAATAAGCATCAGAGGGAGCGTATACAGAAAAAAGTCCAGTCAACCTGAGGTATCGTATTAAATAGCCCCACCCCTTGTTGGACACCTCGTTCTGTAGGACCTGTACCACCAGTCCACCCATACATCATGGTGGAATTCCTTCACGGCAATGCATCGTTCCGTCAAGTCGAGTATACGGTGCCACTACGGTGTATCCGCCATTTATTGCGCTAATACGAATCTGCATTTCCATCAGTCATAACTGCCACCAGCCACGTGACCTTGCTCCATTCGCTCTCATAACAGGAGCGCGCGGGCCCGAGCATGCTATGGCCGCTCTCGTGCCTGCATGTTAGTTCGGTAAAAAAAAGTGTTGCGGAGGTCAAAATATTGCAAGAGTGTCGTGACAAGAATTTAAAGTACACAAGAATAAAATAAAGGAATGCGAGAGTAATGGAAATGATGAAAACAAATATAGGGTTAAAAAATTATCATGGAATGATCAATATGTGGATGCATAATTCTAGGTTCACATAACCGATCCACCTCATATGTTTTTACAAGTGTGCGCAGCCAGGTACAAATACGTACATACATGCAGCAGCTCCATATCACATATGCCATCATTATTCCTTCCGACATTCAGATTACGACAACAATGGTTAAGGGTCTCATGCATGTGGAGGCAATTTTTTTTTCATTCATTATTTGTAAAATAGAGCACGAAAATATTTCAATAACTTCAGAAATTTTTCAAAAATTTGACATGTTTTCAAAAATAAACATTTATTAAAAACAAAAAAAATTTGCAAAGATTTTTTGGGAAAAAGTGAATATTTTCTAAACATGTTTTTTAAACGGACTTTTTTTCCAAAATATGATTTTTTGAAACACAACATTTTTACTAGTTTTGATTTTATTAAATCATAATTTTTTTAAAAATTGTGATCATTTTTGAAAAATATGCATATTTTTTCAAAATTCAAATTATTTTTAATTTTTCATAAGAAAAAATAAAAACCCAAAATAACCATCAAGGGGAAAAAGAAACAATATTCCGTTAGGAACCGGTCAGCGCATCTTATCTTCATTTAGTCGGCTCCTATGTTAAACAATGACTACTTCATGCATTGAGCATGAAATAGTGTTTACCGTGCAGATCCCGACCTTTTTTTTTTCGTTTCCGAGACGGTTGACCTTCGCCTAGTGCATAGACGCTGCTTAAGTGCCCTAGACACAACCTAGACGGTTAGATAGTTTTTACTATCAAGATGTACTCCCTTCATTTCTTTTTAGTCTGTATATAAGATTTGGTCAAAGTCAAACATTTTCAACTTTGACTAAGTTTACAGAAAAAATATCGAGATTTACAATATAAAATTAATATTGTTAGATGCATCATGAAATTAATTTTTATACCATATAACTTTAATATTGTAGATGTTGATATTTTTTCCTATAAGGTTGGTCAAACTTTAGAAAGTTTGACTTTGACAAAATCTTATATACAGATTAAAAAGAAACGGAGGGAGTATATAAGGTTACTGTATGTATATTATGTTAATTCAGGGCATGTAAATAAGTTAACTAATAGCTACTGCCATTGGAATATGACCCGTTTGGCATATCATTGTAATATGATATAATTTCTCGCTTGGGTAGATAATTTATGACTTGCCCTCCTTAGACTTCTGCTTATACCCTAGACGAGGCATTTGGCTATTGCCTGGCGCCTAAGCGTGCCTCGGCACTTCCTAAGCACCGCCTTTTCCAATAGAGGGCATGACTGTACCTCTCACGAAAGCAAATCCGTACATCTCACGGAAGAAGAAAAACACGTTTTTTCGTTTCCGATAGGCACGGCTGTGCCTCTCGCGAAAGCAAATCCGTGCCTCTCGTGTAAGTATAACCGTGCCTCTCATTGAAAAAAATGCATTTTTTTCGTTTATGAGAGGAACGGTCGTGCTACTCGCGGAAGCAAATCTGTGCCTCTAGCCAAAGCAGAACCGTGTCACTCGCGGAAGGAACAAAAAAGAGAACACGTTTTTTTGTTTGCGAGAGGCACGGCCGTGCCTCTTCCAAAAGCAAATATGTGCCTCTTAAGAAAGAAAAAAAACACATTTTTTGTGCAAAAAAGTCGATTATTTCTTTTATCCAAAAGCTAAGAATGACCAGTGAAAACCCAAAAAGCCAAAACAACCAGAAAAATATCTAAAAAGCCGAAAACACATGCAGAAAAAAAGAATCCAAAAGAACCGCCCAGAGTGCGACACATGGTGGCAGTTGAGAGCGCACAAAGTGGCGCGCTGTCAGCCTACCCCAAATGACGCTTGGGAGGCTCCCGAGCGAGAGATCCTCAATTAGTTGCTCTCCTAGTCAACTAGGAGTGGCTTCGCTGGAACCTACACATATGGGCCAGCCAACTTTCCCCACGAAGCTGTTGTTTTATATTTTACTCTTCTTTTTTTCACTTGCTTTTTCACCCAAAAAACAAACCATTATTTTTAGAATCTAGAAACTTTTATAAATTATTAACAATTAGGAAAATGTATTTTCCAAAATTGTTCAGTCTATGTCTTATAAAAAGTTCACTGTATATTAAAAACAGTTCACCATATATTTAAAAAATGTTTGGTGTGTATTAATAAAATGTCAGGACCCCGATTCTAAGTCACACCGATCTATCATGTAACACATCATATCACTTTACGGCCTCACGCACGGTATTTCCACGGGTGCCACCTTACCTGGTCCGGAACCGTTTGCGTCTTTTGGCTCACGCATATGATAGTGTCGCTAGCATCCATAAGACAGAGAACCCGGGCGACATGACTAGTCGTGAACCCAAAGTGGCACTAACTTACGGGGACAGGCATACATGAACCAACATCGAACGTGTCGGTCATCAGCGTGTGAATCCAGGCTGTAGCAACTGCGCTAACAGGACTCCGGGAACCCGGGCTGTAGCAGGCTAGCAGGACTCCGGAAGTCACCGCGTGACATTTCCCCGAAGGAACAGACACAGGAACGAAGTGGATCACATGCCGGCCAGTCTAAGTGTTCCGGAGCAGTAGTAACTGGGCTAGCAGGACTACGGTAAACCGGGCTGTAGCAGACTACCATGGCTCAATGGAAGCACTACACTACATTTCCCCATAAGAGAGGCTACCAAGGATAGACAACTAGGTTGTCGGATCCAACACATACCAAGCATTTCAAAATCATACACACAATATGCTCGATATTTTCAAATACAACATGGCATCACAACAAGACTCTACGACTCAGAGTATTTATTCATTAGGCTCCGAGGAGCCAAGTATTACAAACATGGGTCTCATGACCCAACATACAGAGCATACAAGCAACAAGCACATGCGGAAACTTAACTTTTCTGAGTACAGACAACTATAAATGAAAAAGGCTGAGAAGCCTGACTATCTACAAGACCCTACTGGGGGCACAAGATCGTAGCTGAGCTAACAAGCTAAACATCGAAGTCCACGCGGAACTACTAGCGAGACTGAAGTCTCTCTGCAAAAACATAAAATAAGCAAACGTGAGTACAAATGTACCCAGCAAGACTTACATCAGAACTAGCTACATATGCATCGGTATCAATAAAGGGGTGGTGGAGTTTGACTGCAGCAAGCTAGCTTTGACTCGGTGGCTATCCTAAACTATGACTGCAAGTAACTCTTTTGAGGTGGCGCACACGAGTCCACATATTCACCATATCAATACACCACTATGGATCCACTCCCGTCTCCCTACGAGAAGGCCATCCATAGCACTCACGCTTATCTTGCGCATTTTAGAGTATCCACTTTCACTTGTCTATGAACTGTATAGGCAACCCAGAAGTCCTTTACCGCGGACGCGGCTATTCGAATAGATGATGTTAACCCTGCAGGGGTGTACTTCTTCACACACGCTCTCGCCACTTACCACCATGTATACGTCGTGTATCTCGGCAACCTTCAAGCGGAAGCCTGGCGAGGGAGTCGGCCACGACCTGACTAACCACGCAAGCCTCTAGTCCAGGTTTATCGCCTATCCGGGTTCCATCCGCAAGGAGATCCGGCCGGGGTGTCGCTCACGGCCCCAAACGATGTGTGCAGGGTTCCCAAGCCCACCTCGACGGATGGATCTACGCTTGGTACACCGTGCCACGGTGCCTAGTCTGTCCCAAGCCCACCTGTACCGGGTGCCACTTGGTAGACTACTAACAAGACCTACAAACACCAGAAACTAGTTGCAACTCCTGGACAGAGATCGAGGCGGTTAATAAGCCGAGAGGGGTCGAGTTACCGGAACCCAATGTGTGGTAGTAACTATTCATGGATCACAAACACAGAACTCAGTTCCTGAGGATGGTTTCAATGAGACAACCCACCATGTACTCCTACATGGCCTCTCACCTCTACCTTGACCAAATCGTGTTCATACACTTAGCGCTCAACAGTAGGACATGTTCACAACTTTCCAATTCATCCCCGATGAATCAGACCTGAGACAACTCTAAGCAATAGCAGACGTGACAAACAAACATGAATGAGTAGGCACATCAGGGCTCAAACAACCCCTACTCATGCTAATGGGTTTCATCTATTTACTGTGGCAATGACAGGTCATGTAGAGGAAAGGGGTTCAACTACCGCAGCATGTAACAGTTGAATCGCTGTTGTCCTAATGCAGTAAAAGAGAGCAGGAGCGAGAGAGTGGGATTATATCAGAATGAACAAGGGGGTTTTGCTTGCCTTGCACTTCTGAAGATAATATAGCTCTTCATCGGTGTCATCGAACTCATCGTTGGAACATCGTCTACCGAGAGGGAACAAATACTGGCAACAGAGAAGAAACACAATCAATGCAATGCAACAGTATGATGCATGAATGTGACATGGCAATATGTTGTTGATTGAGCTAATGCAACTAGCAACAAGTTAAATGGAGTGGTTCTGAACACTACGTTCAAATTCAAACTCCATATGTGCTTTCTTAAATGCCATTTAATTGAATTGTCCTAAACAGAGGACATAAGTTGCTCTAACATGCATGCAAATGCCATATTCAGATTCTTTGGATTTTTCTAATCATTTTTCACATATAAATCTTTTCAAACTGAGTTACAGATTATTTACCATGAATTTTAGAAGTTTAGGGTAATTTCTGAAATTTCCTGGTCATTTCGAATTAGAATAAATCCAGAAAAGGATTTACTGCGTCAGCCTGGCGTCAGTGTGACATCGGCGGTCAACTAACCCGGTCCAGGTCAAACCTGACCAGTGGGTCCCACGTGTAAGTGACTGGGGGGGGGGGGGGGGGGTTGTTAATTAAACATGTGCTTAACTCTAAACTAATGACGCCACACCATCTAAACGTTGATTAGCCGCCGGTGCTAAGCAGGACGCGGCGGCTCTCCTCGTTCGGCCATCTCCGGCGACGAGAGCTCGCGCGGCTGAGCTCTACGGATGCAGCGCGTCGAAGCACGTCGGGTCGTGCAAGTGGCGCATCGTGGGGCTGCCTAAATCAACGCCGGCGACCACAAGTGCGGCGGCCGGAGCTACTGCCTGCACGGGCGCGGCGCTAGAGCAAGCAGGCGAGCGAGCAAAGGGGCTAGGCGGCCTCCTGGAGGCACCAGGAGCATGATGCGGTGCAAGGGCACGGCTGGGTCGAGCTCAGGCCACGGCGGCGACATCGTCGGCGGAGCAAGCTCTCGGGCTCGATGGGAACGGCGGCTAGAGAGGGAAATAGAGCACGGGGAGAGGGGGGTTCGGCGCGGAGGCTCACAGAGAGGATAACGGAGGGGTCGGCAGGCGCGGGGACGGCCGGTGGCCAGCGAATCGACAGCGAGGATCTCCGGGCACCGAGGTTGAAGAAGATGTTAGGGAAGGCGTTGTGGTGCTTCCCTGGTTTCTTGGCTCGTCGTGGGGGTCGAGGGAGTGGAGGCGGAGCTTGTGAACACGTCGAGAGGTCGAGGGGGAGGCGGAGGCTGCGACAACAGCGGGCGGCGGCGACGAGCTCCGCTCGGGCGCGTGCGGGGAGAGAGCAGAGGAAGGGGGAGGAGCGAGGAGAGTGAGAGAAAGGTCGGGGGGTCGCGTGGCATCGTCCAGAGCCGTCCAGGGCGAGCAGGTGGGCTGGAGGTGGCCCGGCGCGTGCCGGCGGGCGTCGGCCACGCGCGCTCCAGTCCTTCTGGCGTGAGCTGGAAGAAGACAAGGGAGAGAGATGGGCTGGGCCAACAGTGTTGGGCAAACACAGTGCAGGCCAGGTAAGTGGCTCAGGTACTCTCCTTTTCCTTTCTTTCTGGTTTTGTTTTATCTGCTGTCTGTTTTTGATTTAGTAGGAATACTAAACAAATTTATTTACTTTTGTAAATTATTGTATATGGACTAGTGGTATTATTCCAGAGCCCCACAATAATTTCCAAAATTATTGGGCATGTATTTCTTTTATAACAGAAATAAAACCAATTCAAATACATTATGATTTAACTCAAAGGCCCAAAATAAATATTTTTAAGCCTCCAAAAATATTGGTTTGAATTTTATTCTTGCCAATATTTTTCAAGGTTTAACAAGAACATTTTCTTGGGCTTCTTTGATGAGATTTTAATGTTGATTATTTCTGAACTTGTTTCTGAGGGTTTCAACTAACCTCAATTCAACTTTTAGAAAATAGACATGATGCAAGATGCTCACTCATGTATCTGAGGGACAGAGGGACACAAGCTAATAACATGATTTCCAAGATCCAACTGTCCTTCTCGAAGATGTTGATTCATTGCATCATCTTGATCTCGACCTGTTGCTTTCAGAACTTCATCGAACATGACAACAAGAGGAAAGGGAGAATTTTAGAAGAATCGATCTTCTTGAGGTTCGAGCAACTTAGGATCATCTCAATGATCACAAGATCAACTCACGGAATGAGATGTAGAAACATCTCTGGAGCTGAGAGGCAAAACATGCATCAGGAGGGACGGAAGAAACAATTTGACAAGGGTTTCAAAGTAGCGAGGAAACAATTACCATGATCCCATAACGGGGCACCTTGGGAGAGGTGACTCGTAGAAATATTCCCTTAAGTGGCAAAAAGAGTTACTTTTGATTCAGAGATCATTGAAACTCTTTATACCAGCCTAAGGCAAATCTCAATCGATCGTTTGAGGGAGCTCGAAAGAATGGCATACTCAAACTAGGATGGATGATGTGGACTACGTTGTTGAAGACAACGCAATGAATGATTTTTGCTTATCACCGGAAATGGATGGGACCCATGGTAAGCCCACTTTTGAAGGTAATCCTGAGCAGTAATTACCGGGAAGGCGGACCATAGTAAAATGTCACAATGGCGGGGGCAAGTTGGGGACAAAATGCAAATGTTGGGAATGTTCCAACCATCATATCTGCCTGAGATTCAGATCTGGTTGGTAACGGGATATTTCAGATGGCATGTCTGGAAAAGAAGGTTTGCAACACAAATCGACATGACGATGTTGCGAGATTCTCGGGAAATGAACTATGATAGCAAGCTCCAAAACACGAGCTGGTTTTGCTACATACATGTGAGCATCTTGTCCAAGACAAGAATGACCACATAGTAGTCTTATAATAAAACACTATCGAGTTCAGGTTAGGATCCATCATCAAGGATTTCGAAGTCTTTACGCAAGTCCATGGATTAGATCCCAAGCATAGACTTCTCTTCCTTGAGCAAATCAATCAGTGG
Organism: Triticum aestivum; assembly: GCF_018294505.1. Lineage (NCBI taxonomy): Eukaryota > Viridiplantae > Streptophyta > Magnoliopsida > Poales > Poaceae > Triticum > Triticum aestivum. The sequence goes on along the minus strand of NC_057808.1, from coordinate 337,576,824 downwards.
CTTGGTGTGCTAGGGATACATATAGAATGAAGGTTGCAAGTCTTCAAACCACAGAATACTTCGCACATGTGCATGACTGACTTGGGATGATTCTAGAGGAAGCAAAACAAACTTTTCTCAAATTCATGGCGGCAACTTACACCAAGTGCACATGAATTAGAGGAAGTCACTTCTTTCATCTAAACATAGACTTCATGAACGGGACATGAAGAAAATGCTTACACAAGTTTCCAAGACTATCTTGATGTTCAACATGAATCATGGAGAAAATAGGGATGTTGTCGATGGGCTCAACAACATTTATCGAGGTTCCATATACATGGTATTCCACAATTATGTGAACAAGGTGATAGTATTGGTCAGACCAAAGGATGTAATGGTGTATGCTCGAGGGATCAACCACGAGTAAGACAACATTACGATTATCGTTGGTACTGATTTGATTTGGTGATAGCCCATACTCAAATCAAAGTTTTGATAAGACAATAGGTCCAACAACTGATCATAGGGACCAATCGATGAAGATATAATCTTTCTTCAACTAACACACAAACACAAGGATATCCCTTTGGAACGAACTAAGTTAGGCAAGCTTTTATCTTCCAACTCTCCAAGTTGTTGTTTAGCTTAACCAACTAGCTCAGGGGTATCTAACACAGATTCTTGAAGAAAGGGGTGGCTACAAGAAATCAACTTGATCACGAACTCAACATAGCAGTCAGGTGACAACCTGGTAACACTTCCGAGAATATATTCCGAAAATCACAAACCACCGATATGCTACTAAGCTCGAGAACAATCTTGCTTTTCAGGGCAAGACGATATGATCAAAAGAGTGAGGGATTGACACAATCCTAACTCGTTGACCGAAGAGTGCACCAGAGAAAATGGACTAGGTCGCATGATAAATCTTAGGATGATGATTGGATAACCAACACGCTAAGAATGAAATTATTGTCCATTAGCTACCAAGCAACTAAGTTGCTAGGGGCATTGATTTCACACATAGCAATTCACTTGTCAGTATTCCGGTTACAATGACACGGAGACCGAGGAATGAACGATGATGGTGAGAAGTATCATTGCGTCAAGAATTCATAAGAGGTGGTGCAACTCCCACGATATTCCTGACATAAGGGGGTAATACTCCAGGGTGGAACATACTAGAAGCTGAATTGGCATTCTTAATCTGTGGAACACAACTACTTTGACCCAATCCTGGATATGGATGAGGTACTGGAGTTTGTTTCTCCTAGTCATTCTAAAATAGAATGGCTTGACGGACCACAAGAATAATAGGCATCGATGAACACGAATGCAAGACATGCTCTTTACTATCTTATGATAGTCGGAGGTCAGAATACAACTAAAGAGAACAACTCAAAGGAACAGATGATTTCTTTAAGTTGTAGATGCATCGGTTAGCACGTTGAATAAATTCAACATGTTTCTTCCGAATAACCCATGCAGAAAGATAGGACTGGCAGAGTCACAACATAAAATCGAGAACTCATCAAGAGCACTCTAGTTGTGATCTTTCAGTTCAACGAGGAACTTTTGCCATAAATAGTTCATGGTATTTGGAAGAAGGAAATACCACGGACATCGAGGACTATCGCAAAGGTTACTAGTATCCTAAAGGAACTAGCAAACACTATCAACATGAAGTAGGGTGAATCTCGGGCTCAAAAACCTAGGAATAGAATACCTACCAACTAAATGGCATCACGGGATGCTTTCGAGAATGATGGCCAGAATCATCACACTGGGACATAGAACATGGCTAGATTACTAGGTGATACTCTAGACATCTAGGGTCATAATAATAGCTCCAACATATACGTCGAGGCAATAGGGTACCTCAACTCACCGTTTAGTGTGGTTAAACTGGCCCAAAGACATCGGGAACGGAAAGAAGGGATTTGCAAATGCATCAAATTGTTTAGAAACCTGGGATGACTCGGACAGCATAACGGCTGTAAATGCTCGAAAAGATTACCTGCAAAATGGTGGCATAACCACTTAACATCACAATATCAAGGTTTCAAGACCAACTGGCGATACACAAAGGTAGTATGAACTGAACTGAGGCTTAAAGCCAACAATCCTATAAGTCCACGGATTAGTAACACATGATCCTGATAGAGAGAAGAGAAATCCTAGTTCCTTAACCCCATAGGAAGATAAAATGACTCGGATCAGAAGAGCATAAGGTAAAGGAGTAAAAAGAGCCTTACGTTCCCATCCACAATCAATTCCCTTATATAACTAAAGAATTTCTAGACTCAACTTCGACCAGTTTGGCTTGGTAATCCTACAGGCAGTCATGCTCTGATACCAAAACTGTCAGGACCCTGATTCTAGGTCACACCGATCTAGCATATAACACATCATATCACTTTGCGACCTCATGCACGGTATTCCCACGGGTGCCACCTTACCTGGCCCGGGACCATTTGCGCATTTTGGCTCACGTATATGATAGTGTCGCTAGCATCCATATGACAGAGAACCCGGGCTGACATGACTAGTCGTGAACCCAAAGTGGCACTAACTTACGGGGACAGGCATACATGAACCAACATCGAACGTGTCGGTCATCAGCATGTGAATCCAGGCTGTAGCAACTGGGCTAACAGGACTCCAGGAACCCGGGCTGTAGCAGGCTAGCAGAACTCCGGAAGTCACCGCGTGACATTTCCCCGAAGGGACAGACACAGGAACAAAGTGGAACACATGCCGGCCAGTCTAAGTGTTCCGGAGCAGTAGTAACTGGGCTAGAAGGACTCCGGTAAACCGGGCTGTAGCAGACTACCATGGCTCAGTGGAAGCACTAGACTACATTTCCCCATAAGAGAGGCTACCAAGGATAGACAATTAGGTTGTCGGATCCCACACATACCAAGCATTTCAAAATCATACACACAATATGCTCGATATTTTCAAATACAACATGGCATCACAACAAGACTCTACGACTCAGATTATTTATTCATTAGGCTCCGAGGAGCCAAGTATTACAAACATGGGTCTCATGACCCAACATACAGAGCATACAAACAACAAGCACATGCGGAACCTTAACTTGTCTGAGTACAGACAACTACAAATGAAAAAGGCTAAGAAGCCTGACTATCTACAAGACCCTGCCAGGGGCACAAGATCGTAGCTGAGGTAACAAGCTAAACATCGAAGTCCACGCAGAACTACTAGCGAGACTGAAGTCTCTCTGCAAAAACATAAAATAAGCAAACGTGAGTACAAATGTACCCAGCAAGACTTACATCAGAACTAGCTACATATGCATCGGTATCAACAAAGGGGTGGTGGAGTTTGACTGCAGCAAGCCAGCTTTGACTCGGTGGCTATCCTACACTATGACTGCAAGTAACTCTTTTGAGGTGGCGCACACGAGTCCACATATTCACCATATCAATACACCACTATGGATCCACTCCCGTCTCCCTACGAGAAGGCCATCCATAGCACTCACGCTTATCTTGCGCATTTTAGAGTATCCACTTTCACTTGTCTATGAACTGTATAGGCAACCCAGAAGTCCTTTACCGCGGACGCGGCTATTCGAATAGATGATGTTAACCCTGCAGGGGTGTACTTCTTCACACACGCTCTCGCCACTTACCACCATGTACACGTCATGTATCTCGGCAACCTTCAAGCGGAAGCCTGGCGAGGGAGTCGGCCACGACCTGACTAACCACGCAAGTCTCTAGTCCAGGTTTATCGCCTATTCGGGTTCCATCCGCAGGGAGATCCGGCCGGGGTGTCGCTCACGGCCCCAAACGATGTGTGCAAGGTTCCCAAGCCCACCTCGATGGATGGATCTACGCTTGGTACACCGTGCCACGGTGCCTAGTCTATCCCAAGCCCACCTGTACCGGGTGCCACCTGGTAGACTACTAACACAACCTACAAACACCAGAAACTAGTTGCAACTCTTGGCAGAGATCGAGGCGGTTAATAAGCCGAGAGGGGTCGAGTTACCGGAACCCAATGTGTGGTAGTAACTATTCATGGATCACAAAGACAGAACTCAGTTCCTGAGGATGGTTTCAATGAGACAACCCACCATGTACTCCTACATGGCCTCTCACCGCTACCTTTACCAAATCGTGTTCACACACTTAGCGCTCAACAGTAGGACATGTTCACAACTTTCCAATTCATCCCCGATGAATCAGACCTGACACAACTCTAAGCAATAGCAGGCATGACAAACAAACATGAATGAGTAGGCACATCAGGGCTCAAACAACTCCTACTCATGCTAGTGGGTTTCATCTATTTACTGTGGCAATGACAGGTCATGCAGAGGAAAGGGGTTCAACTACCGCAGCATGTAACAGTTGAATCGTTGTTGTCCTAATGCAGTAAAAGAGAGCAGGAGCGAGAGAGTGAGATTATATCAGAATGAACAAGGGGGTTTTGCTTGCCCGGCACTTCTGAAGATAATATAGCTCTTCATCGGTGTCATCGAACTCATCGTTTGAACATGGTCTACCGAGAGGGGACAAATACCGACAACAGAGAAGAAACACAATCAATGCAATGCAACAGTATGATGCATGAATGTGACATGGCAATATGTTGTTGATTGAGCTAATGCAACTAGCAACAAGTTAAATGGAGTGGTTTTGAACACTAGGTTCAAATTCAAAATCCATATGTGCTTTCTTAAATGCCATTTAATTGAATTGTCCTAAACAGAGGACATAAGTTGCTCTAACATGCATGCAAATGCCATATTCCGATTATTTGGATTTATTTGATCATTTTTCATATATAAATCTTTTCAAACTGAGCTACAGATTATTTACTATTAATTTTAGAAGTTTAGGGTAATTTCTGAAATTTCCTGGTTATTTCAAATTAGAATAAATCCAGAAAAGGATTTACTGCGTCAGCCTGGCGTCAGTGTGACGTCAGCGGTCAACTGACCCGGTCCAGGTCAAACCTGACCGGTGGGTCCCGCGTGTCAGTGACTGTGGGGGGGGGTTGTTAATTTAACATGTGCTTAATGTTGGGGAACGTAGCAGAAATTCAAAATTTTCTACGCATCACCAAGATCAATCTATGGAGTACTCTAGCAATGAGGGTAAGGGGAGTGCATCTACATACCCTTGTAGATCGCGAGCGGAAGCGTTGCAAGAACGCGGATGAGGGAGTCGTACTCGTAGCGATTCAGATCGCGGTTGATTCCGATCTAAGCACCGAAAGAACGGTGCCTCCGCGTTCAACACACGTGCAGCCCGGTGACGTCTCCCACGCCTTGATCCAGCAAGGAGAGAGGGAGAGGTTGGGGAAGACTCCATCCAGCAGCAACTCGACGGCATGGTGGTGGTGGAGGAGCGTGGCAATCCCGCAGGGCTTCGCCAAGCACCGCGGGAGAGGAGGAGGAAGAAGAGGGGTAGGGCTGCGCCAAAAAGGAGACGTTCTCATGTCTATGGCAGCCCCAAAACCTCAATATATATAGGGGAGGGGGAGGGCTGCGCCCCCATCTAGGGTTTCCCCCCTCAAGGGGTGCGGCCATCCCTAGATGGGGCTTGGGGGGGGGCGGCCAAAGGGGGGAGGAGTGCCTCCCAAGTCAAGTGGAGGCCCTCCCCCTTAGGGTTTCCCCTCTCCCATGCGCATGGGCCTTGGGGGGGCTGGTGCCCTGGCCCATTAAGGCTAGGGCGCCCCCTTACAGCCCATGCTACTGTATTGGACGTGGTGGAACATTTTCCGGACCTCCGGACCCCTCCGGAATCCTCCGGAATCTTCTGGAAGCTTCCCGGTACAATACCGAAAAAACCCGAACTTTTCCCGGAACCCGAAAAACAACTTTCCATATATAAATCTTTACCTCCGGACCATTCCGGAACTCCTCGTGACGTCCGGGATCTCATCCGGGACTCCGAACAACATTCGGTAACCACGTACATACTTTCCCTATAACCCTAGCGTCATCGAACCTTAAGCGTGTAGACCCTACGGGTTCGGGAACCATGCAGACATGACCGAGACGTTCTCCGGTCAATAACCAACAGCGGGATCTGGATACCCATGTTGGCTCCCACATGTTCCACGATGATCTCATCGGATGAACCACGATGTCGGGGATTCAATCAATCCCGTATGCAATTCCCTTTGTCTAACGGTATGTTACTTGCCCGAGATTCGATCGTCGGTATCCCTATACCTTGTTCAATCTCGTTACCGGCAAGTCTCTTTACTCGTTCCGTAACTCACATCATCCCGTGATCAATTCCTTGGTCACATTGTGCACATTATGATGATGTCCTACCGAGTGGGCCCAGAGATACCTCTCCGTTTACACGGAGTGACAAATCCCAGTCTCGATTCGTGCCAACCCAACAGACACTTTCGGAGATACCCGTAGTGCACCTTTATAGCCACCCAGTTACGTTGTGACGTTTGGCACACCCAAAGCATTCCTACGGTATCCGGGAGTTGCACAATCTCATGGTCTAAGGAAGTGATACTTGACATTAGAAAAGCTCTGAGCAAACGAACTACACGATCTTGTGCTAGGCTTAGGATTGGGTCTTGTCCATCACATCATTCTCCTAATGATGTGATCCCGTTATCAACGACATCCAATGTCCATGGTCAGGAAACCGTAACCATCTATCGATCAACGAGCTAGTCAACTAGAGGCTTACTAGGGACATGGTGTTGTCTATGTATCCACACATGTATCTGAGTTTCCTATCAATACAATTCTAGCATGGATAATAAAAGATTATCATGAACAAGGAAATATAATAATAACCAATTTATTATTGCCTCTAGGGCATATTTCCAACAGTCTCCCACTTGCACTAGAGTCAATAATCTAGTTCACATCACCATGTGATTAACACTCATAGGTCACATCACCATGTGACCAACATCCAAAGAGTTTACTAGAGTCAACAATCTAGTTCACATCACTATGTGATTAACACTCAATGAGTTCTGATTTGATCATGTTATGCTTGTGAGAGAGGTTATTAGTCAACGGGTCTGAACCTTTCAGATCCGTGTGTGCTTTACGAATATCTATGTCATCTTGTGGATGCTACCACGCGCTACTTGGAGCCATTTCAAATAACTGCTCTACTATACGAATCCGGTTTACTACTCAGAGTCATCCGGATTAGTGTCAAAGTTCGCATCGACGTAACCCTTTACGACGAACTCCTTTTCACCTCCATAATCGAGAAAATTCCTTAGTCCACTAGCTACTAAGGATAAGTTCGACCGCTGTCATGTGATCCATTCCCGGATCACTATTGTACCCCTTGACCAACTCATGGCAAGGCACACTTCATGTGCGGTACACAGCATAGCATACTGTAGAGCCTACGTCTAAAGCATAGGGGACGACCTTTGTCCTTTCTCTCTCTTCTGCTGTGGTCAGGTATTGAGTCTTACTCAATACTCACACCTTGTAACACAGCCAAGAAATCCTTCTTTGCTGATCTATTTTGAACTCTTTCAAAATCATGTCAAGGTGTGCGTTCTTTTGAAAGTATCATCAGGCGTCTTGATCTATCTCTATAGATCTTGATGCCCAATATGTAAGCAGCTTTATCCAGGTCTTCCTTTGAAAAACTCCTTTCAAACAACCCTTTATGCTTTCCAGAAATTTTTACATCATTTCGGATCAACAATATGTCATTCACATATACTTATCAGAAATGTTGTATCGCTCTCACTCACTTTATTGTAAATACAAGTTTCTAACAAACTTTGTATAAACCCAAAAACTTTGATCACTCCATTAAAGTGTATATTCTGACTCCGAGATGCTTGCTCTAATCCATCGAAGGATCGCTGGAGCTAGCATACCTTTTAGCATCCTTAGGATCGACAAAAACTTTCTGATTGTATCACATACAACCTTTCCTTACGAAAACTGGTAAGGAAACTTGTTTTGACATCCATCTGCCAGATTTCACAAATGCAGCTAATGCTAACATGATTCCGACGGACTTAAGCACCGCTACGGATGAGAAAATCTCATCGTAGTCAACTCCTTGAACTTGTGGAAATACTCTTTGCCACAAGTCGAGCTTCATAGACGGTAACATTACCGTCCATGTCCGTCTTCTTCTTAAAGATCCATTTACCTCAACAGCCTTACGACCATCAAGTAGTACTCTCAAAGTCTATACTTTGTTTTCATACATGGATCCTCTCGGGTTTTATGGCTTCTAACCATTTGTCGGAATATGGACCCACCATCGCTTCTCCACAGCTCATAGGTTCATCGTTGTCCAACAACATGACTCCCAAGACAGGATTACGCATTACTCTGAAGTAGTACGCATCCTCGTCGTCCTACGAGGTTTGGTAGGGACTTGATCCGAAGTTTCATGATCACTATCATAAGCTTCCACTTCAATTGGTGTAGGTGCCACAGGAACAACTTCCTGTGCCCTGCTACACACTAGTTGAAGTGACGGTTCAATAACCTTATCAAGTCTCCACCATCCTCCCACTCAATTCTTTCGAGAGAAACTTTTCCTCGAGAAAGGACTCATTCCTAGAAGCAATTACTTTTGCTTCCAGATCTGAAATAGGAGGTATACCCAACTGTTTTGGGTTTTCTATGAAGATGCATTTATCCGCTTTGGGTTCGAGCTTATCAGCTTGAAACTTTTTCACATAAGCATCGCAGCCCCAAACTTTTAAGAAACGACAACTTAGGTTTCTCTAAACGGTGTCGACTCAACGGAATTGCGTGGCGCCCCTTTTAAAGTGAATGCGGTTGTCTCTAATGCCTAACCCATAAACGATAGTGGTAATTTGATAAGAGACATCATGGTATGCACCATATCCAATAGGGTGCAGTTATGATGTTCGGACACACCATCACACTTTGGTGTTCCAGGCGGTATTAATTGTGAAACACTTTCCACAATGTCTTAATTGTGTGCCAAACTCATAACTCAGATACTCATCTCTATGATCATATCACAGACATTTTATCCTCTTGTCACGACGATCTTCAACTTCACTCTGAAATTACTTGAACCTTTCAATAATTCAGACTTGTGTTTCATCAAGCAAATACACTCAGCATCTACTCAAACCATCTGTGAAGTAAGAACATAACGATATCCACTGCATGCCTCAGCACTCATTGGACTGCATACATCAAAAATGTATTACTTCCAATAAGTTGCTCTCTTGTTCCATCTTACTGAAAACGAGGCCTTTCAGTCATCTTGCCCATGAGGTATGATTTGCATGTCTCAAGTGATTAAAATCAAGTGAGTCCAAACGATCCATCTGCATGGAGTTTCTTCATGCATCTTTACCAATAGACATGGTTCGCATGTCTCAATCTTTTCAAAAACGAGTGAGTCCAAAGATCCATCTACATGGAGCTTCTTCATGCGTTCTATACCAATATGACTCAAATGGCAGTGCCACAAGTATGTGGAACTATCATTACTATTTTATATCTTTTGGCACGAACATGTGTATCAATACGATCGAGATTCATTTTAGGTGCAAGACCATTGAAGGTATTATTCAAATAAACAGAGTAACCATTATTCTCCTTAAATGAATAACCATTTTGCGGTAAACATAATCCAGTCATGTTTAACGCAAACACCAAATCTCGATGGTAGAGGGAGCATGCGATGCTTGATCACATCAACCTTGGAACCACTTCCAACACATATCGTCATCTCACCTTTAGCTAGTCTCCATTTATTCCGTAGCTTTTATTTCGAGTTACTAACACTTAGCAACCGAACCGGTATCTAATACCCTGGTGCTGCTAGGAGTACTAGTAAAGTACACATTCATATAATGTATATCCAATATACTTCTGTCGACCTTGCCTGCCTTCTCATCTACCAAGTATCTAGGGTAGTACTGCTTCAGTGACCGTTCCTCTCATTACAGAAGCACTTAGTCTCGGGTTTGGGTTCAACCTTGGGATTCTTCACTAGAGCAGCAAACGACTTGCTGTTTCATGAAGTATCCCTTTTACCCTTGCCCTTCTTAAACTAGTGGTTTTACTAACCATCAACAATTGATGCTCCTTCTTGATTTCTACTCTCGCGGTGTCAAACATCGTGAATAGCTCAAGGATCATCACTATCCTTGATATGTTATAGTTCATCACGAAGCTCTACTAGCTTGGTGGCAGTGACTATGGAGAACTATCACTATCTCATCTGGGAGATTAACTCCCACTCGATTCAAGTGATTGTGGCACTCAGACAATCTGAGCACATGCTCAACGATTGAGCTTTTCTCCCTTAGTTTGCTGGCTTAAGAAACTTGTCAGAGGTCTCATACCTCTTGACGTGGGCACTAGTCTGAAATCCCAATTTCAGTCTTCGGAACATCTCATATGTTCTGCGACGTTTCAAAAACGTCTTTGGTGCCACAATTCTAAACCGTTAGCATTACGCACTGAACTATCACGTAGTTATCAAAACGTGTATGTCAGATGTTCCGCAACATCTACAGACGACGCTGAGGTTCAGTACACCGAGCGGTGCATTAAGGACATAAGCCTTCTGTGCAGCAATGAGGACAATCCTCAGTTTACGGACCCAGTCCGCATAATTGCTACTACCAACTTTCAACTAAATTTTCTCTAGGAACATATCTTAACCAGTAGAACTAAAGCGTATGACATAATTTGCAAAGGGTTTTTGACTATGTTCATGATAATGAAGTTCATCTGATTATTGAACTCCCACTCAGATAGACATCCCTCTAGTCATCTAAGTGATTCATGATCCAAGTCAAACTAGGCCGTGTCCGATCATCACGTGAGACGGACTAGTCATCATCGGTGAACATCTCCATGTTGATCGTATCTGCTATACGACTCATGTTCGACCTTTCGGTCTCTTGTGTTCCGAGGCCATGTCTGTACATGCTAGGCTCGTCAAGTCAACCTAAGTGTTTTGCTTGTGTTCCGAGGCCATGTCTGTACATGCTAGGCTCGTCAACACGCGTTGTATTCGAACGTTAGAATCTATCACACCCGATCATCACGTGGTGCTTCGAAACAACGAACCTTCGCAACGGTGCACAGTTAGGGGGAACACGTCTCTTGAAATTTTAGTGACGGATCATCTTACTTACTACCGTCGTTCTAAGCAAATAAGATGCATAACATGATAAACATCACATGCAATCAAATAGTGACATGATATGGCCAATATCATTTTGCTCCTTTGATCTCCATCTTCGGGGCACCATGATCATCTTTGTCACCGGCATGACACCATGATCTCCATCATCATGATCTCCATCATTGTGTCTTCTTGAAGTTGTCACGCCAACGGTTACTTCTACTTCTATGGCTAACGCGCTTAGCAATAAAGTAAAGTAACTTACATGGCGTTATTCAATGACACGCAGGTCATACAAAAATAAAGACAACTCCTATGGCTCCTGCCGGTTGTCATACTCATCGACATGCAAGTCGTGATTCCTATTACAAGAATATGATCAATCTCATACATAACATATATCATTCATCACATCTTCTGGCCATATCACATCACATAGCACATGCTGCCAAAACAAGTTAGACGTCCTCTAATTGTTGTTTGCAAGTTTTTACGTGGCTTGTATAGGTTTCTAGCAAGAACGTTTCTTACCTACGTAAAACCACAACGTGATATGCCAATTTCTATTTACCCTTCATAAGGACCCTTTTCATCGAATCCGTTCCGACTAAAGTGGGAGAGACAGACACCCGCTAGCCACCTTATGCAACTAGTGCATGTCAGTCGGTGGAACCTGTCTCACGTAAGCGTACGTGTAAGGTCGGTCCGGGCCGCTTCATCCCACAATGCCGCCGAAACAAGATAAGACTAGTAGCGGCAAGAAGAATTGACAACATCGACGCCCACAACTACTTTGTGTTCTACTCGTGCATAGAAACTATGCATAGACCTAGCTCATGATGCCACTATTGGGGAACGTAGCAGAAATTCAAAATTTTCTACGCATCACCAAGATCAATCTATGGAGTACTCTAGCAATGAGGGTAAGGGGAGTGCATCTACATACCCTTGTAGATCGCGAGCGGAAGCGTTGCAAGAACGCGGATGAGGGAGTCGTACTCGTAGCGATTCAGATCGCGGTTGATTCCGATCTAAGCACCGAAAGAACGGTGCCTCCGCGTTCAACACACGTGCAGCCCGGTGACGTCTCCCACGCCTTGATCCAGCAAGGAGAGAGGGAGAGGTTGGGGAAGACTCCATCCAGCAGCAACTCGACGGCATGGTGGTGGTGGAGGAGCGTGGCAATCCCGCAGGGCTTCGCCAAGCACCGCGGGAGAGGAGGAGGAAGAAGAGGGGTAGGGCTGCGCCAAAAAGGAGACGTTCTCATGTCTATGGAAGCCCCAAAACCTCAATATATATAGGGGAGGGGGAGGGCTGCGCCCCCATCTAGGGTTTCCCCCCTCAAGGGGTGCGGCCAGCCCTAGATGGGGCTTGGGGGGGCGGCCAAAGGGGGGAGGAGTGCCTCCCAAGTCAAGTGGAGGCCCTCCCCCTTAGGGTTTCCCCTCTCCCATGCGCATGGGCCTTGGGGGGGCTGGTGCCCCTGGCCCATTAAGGCTAGGGCGCCCCCTTACAGCCCATGCTACTGTATTGGACGTGGTGGAACATTTTCCGGACCTCCGGACCCCTCCGGAATCCTCCGGAATCTTCTGGAAGCTTCCCGGTACAATACCGAAAAAACCCGAACTTTTCCCGGAACCCGAACAACAACTTTCCATATATAAATCTTTACCTCCGGACCATTCCGGAACTCCTCGTGATGTCCGGGATCTCATCCGGGACTCCGAACAACATTCGGTAACCATGTACATACTTTCCCTATAACCCTAGCGTCATCGAACCTTAAGCGTGTAGACCCTACGGGTTCGGGAACCATGCAGACATGACCGAGACGTTCTCCGGTCAATAACCAACAGCGGCGATCTGGATACCCATGTTGGCTCCCACATGTTCCACGATGATCTCATCGGATGAACCACGATGTCGGGGATTCAATCAATCCCGTATGCAATTCCCTTTGTCTAACGGTATGTTACTTGCCCGAGATTCGATCGTCGGTATCCCTATACCTTGTTCAATCTCGTTACCGGCAAGTCTCTTTACTCGTTCCGTAACTCACATCATCCCGTGATCAACTCCTTGGTCACATTGTGCACATTATGATGATGTCCTACCGAGTGGGCCCAGAGATACCTCTCCGTTTACACGGAGTGACAAATCCCAGTCTCGATTCGTGCCAACCCAACAGACACTTTCGGAGATACCCGTAGTGCACCTTTATAGCCACCCAGTTACGTTGTGACGTTTGGCACACCCAAAGCATTCCTACGGTATCCGGGAGTTGCACAATCTCATGGTCTAAGGAAGTGATACTTGACATTAGAAAAGCTCTGAGCAAACGAACTACACGATCTTGTGCTAGGCTTAGGATTGGGTCTTGTCCATCACATCATTCTCCTAATGATGTGATCCCGTTATCAACGACATCCAATGTCCATGGTCAGGAAACCGTAACCATCTATCGATCAACGAGCTAGTCAACTAGAGGCTTACTAGGGACATGGTGTTGTCTATGTATCCACACATGTATCTGAGTTTCCTATCAATACAATTCTAGCATGGATAATAAACGATTATCATGAACAAGGAAATATAATAATAACCAATTTATTATTGCCTCTAGGGCATATTTCCAACACTTAACTCTGAACTAATGACGCCACATCATCTAAACGGCGATTAGCCGCCGGTGCTAAGTAGGACGCGGCGGCTCTCCTCGTCCGGCCATCTCCGGCGACGAGAGCTCGCGCGGCTGGGCTCTACGGATGCAGCGCGTCGGGTGGTGCAAGTGGCGCATCGCGGGGCTGCCTAAATCAACGCCGGCGACCACAAGTGCGGCGGCCGGAGCTACTGCCTGCACGGGCGCGGCGCTAGAACAAGCAGGCGAGCGAGCAAAGGGGCTAGGCTGCCTCCTGGAGGCACCAGGAGCATGATGCGGTGCAAGGGCATGACTGGGTCGAGCTCAGGCCACGGCGGCGACATCACCGGCGGAGCCGAGCTCTCGGGCTCGATGGGAACGGCGGCTAGAGAGGGAAATAGAGCACGGGGAGAGAGGGGTTCGGCGCGGAGGCTCACAAAGAGGATAACGGAGGGGTCAGCAGGCGCGGGGACGTCCGGTGGCCAGCAAATCGACGGCGAGGATCTCCGGGCACCGAGGTTGAAGAAGACGTCGAGGAAGGCGTTGTGGTGCTTCCCTGGTTTCTTGGCTCGTTGTGGAGGTCGAGGGAGTGGAGGCGGAGCTTGTGAACACGTCGAGAGGTCGAGGGGGAGGCGGAGGCGACGAGCTCCGCTCGGGCGCGTGCGGGGATCGAGCAGAGGAGGGGGGAGGAGCGAGGAGAGCGAGAGAAAGGTCGGGGGGTCGCGTGGCATCGTCCAGAGCCGTCCAGGGCGAGCAGGCAGGCTGGAGGTGGCCGGGCGTGTGCCGGCGGGCGTCGGCCACGCGCGCTCCAGTCCTTCTGGCGTGAGCTGGAAGAAGACAAGGGAGAGAGATGGGCTGGGCCAACAGTGTTGGGCAAACACAGTGCAGGCCAGGTAAGTGGCTCAGGTACTCTCCTTTTCCTTTCTTTCTGGTTTTGTTTTATCTGCTGTTTGTTTTTGATTTAGTAGGAATGCTAAACCAATTTATTTACTTCTGTAAATTATTTTATATGGACTAGTGGTATTATTCCAGAGCCCCACAATAATTTCCAAAGTTACTGGACATGTATTTCTTTTATAACAGAAATAAAACCAATTCAAATACATTATGATTTTACTCAAAGGCCAAAAATAAATATTTTTAAGCCTCCAAAAATATTGGTTTGAATTTTATTATTGCCAATATTTTTCAAGGGTTAATAGGAACATTTCCTTGGGCTTCTTTGATGAGATTTTAATGTTGATTATTTCTGAACTTGTTTCTGAGGGTTTCAACTAACCTCAATTCGACTTTCAGAAAATAGACATGATGCAAGATGCTCACTCATGTATCTGATTACAATTAACATTCTAGGGATGTGACATAAAATATTAATCATATATTATAAAATGTTCAATTTATACACCCTAATGTTTCATCATATACAAAACTTGTTCAGTGTGCATTCTTAGAAATGGTGACCGTGTGCTAAACAAAGTTCAGTGTGCATTTGAAAAAAAGTACACTCTATGCTAAAAAAGTTCAGTGTACATTCGAAAAATGTTCATGTATATTCAAATGTATAAAAAGTAAAAATAAAATAAACTAATAAACCAAAAAAGGAATAACCGGATCTGAAAAAATATAAAGAAAAAAAGAGAAAAAACATAATAGAAGCAGTCGTAACAGTCGATGCATTGCAAAAGTCGCGGCAGGAGTGGAAACCGACGAGTTTGCTCAAGCAAGGCGGTAGCCCTTTGAGTTGATTTCGATGTAGCCGAGAGCGTAGGGTGGTGTAGCCGTTGTTGAGGTAGCCATGCGAAGGACGCCGTGGTGGATGTCGAGTCGGGTGGCCGGTGTCGAGGTAGTCGCCGTGGACCGGGAAGAAGAGCGGAGCGGCGGCCTGAGGAGGCGGCGGCAGCGGCTAGGTCAGAAGCGCGGCGATGGTGCTCGAAGTAGGCGAGGAAGAACCCGACAGCGTTACGAGGACCGGCACGGACGGTGGCATTCCCACGCCTAGGGAGGCGGCGCGACGCATACCACGTAGAAGTCGACGCGCGGGGACAGCAGCCTGGACCGCGTGCCGCGACCACTACAAAAAAATACACTTCCGTGATGATACGTGTTTGTCACAGTAGGTCACGTTTTCTGTCATGCATGTACATCCATGACGATTTTATGACACAATCAAGATAGTCATACCTGTGCTATCGTAGAAGTGTTCCATGACATTACCAAAATTATCATGACGGAAGTGTCCACTTCCATGACAATAAATCGCGCGTCATAGAAGTGCTTTTGCCAAGGGTGACCGACACTTGGCATCCACCGTAACGGGTCGTCGTTAAGCTATCGGGTTCCGGTTTGGATCCGATAACCCGTTAAGCCAATGGGGATTTTCCACGTGTAAAATTCTCAATGGCCAGAGGAACCATGTGTCGGCTCACCATTGGGACAGACGTCATCCACTCACTAGACCGAAGGCGCCTATGATACGTAGACACGTGGCATGGCCCAACAGAGGCGCATTCCAGTGAGGCCGGCCCGTTTGACTTGGTCAAAAGGTAGCGGGCCGGCCCACAGAAAGCCTATTAACGACTTGTTCGCATATAGCCCATTTACAGCCCGCTAACTCACGGCCCATCATGGCCTACCGGAATTTGGCCCAGTAGCATCATCTGGGCCGTCCAATATGATTCCAGCCCATTGTAACTTCCGGCCCATGTATGGCCCATGATGTCTTTCAGCCCTAGGAGGCCCTTTGTAACTCTGGGCCCATTAAAGGCCCGAGATGAAACTGGCCTATAATGAACAGTGTATCACTTTATACCCATTAACGACCCATTATTTCGTCGGCCGGTTCTCAGCCGGTGTTAACTTTCGGCCTTCTAAGGCTCATTTTGAGAATTCGGTTATTTACGGTCCGTTTGGCCTGTTCCGCTTGTGGGCCAAATTCAGCCCGTGGTTACAGTCGGCCCGTTTGTGGCCCGTTAACCTATTAGGCTATTTTTGTAGCGTCATCAAATACGGCCTATTAACGGCCCATTATGGTCGGTCCATAAACAGACGATTTCCACTCTAGCCCGTTTACAACCCATTTTGCGGACTGTTATTGGTCCATGAATAGTACGGCCCATGTTTGGCAAAATGATTATACGGCACGTAGAAGGCCCATTGATTAGACGGCCCGTAGAAGGCCCATGGATCCTACGGCCCGTAGGAGGCCCATGGTCACTACAGCAGGTAGCAGGACCATGGTTACAACAGTTCGTGTGTTGCCATGGTTATTGTGGCCTAGTTATAATAAATAGGTTATTGTGGCCACTAGAAAAACGCAGAAAAAGAACTGTAGTGACTACAAGCAAACAACTAAACAAGAGAATAAGGAAATAAATAAGCAAGCAACTAACGCTAGGCTATTACGGCTATTACACATATTACATCCACTGGGCATCAAAGTTCGCCACCAGTGCAAATATAGGGAACGAAGTAGCATATTACATACACTAGCCGTCTAAATTAGCCACCAGTGCAAATAAACGCGGTAGCAAAACAAAAGTCCATAACTAAACACAACTTCAGAAGAGCTCAAGAAACGTTATCCTGGGTATTCACGATGCTGGCAATAAGCTTAGCAAGCTTATTAGTTTTGTCCTGTTTGGCGCTAAAATCGTCCAACGCTTGCTGTTGCACCAGAAAGTCACTACAACAGGAACCCCCGTTAGCAACGCATCAATTCGTTGTTGAATGTCCACATAAACGTTGCTAGGGTCTACACCAACAGATTTTTATGTGTTGCCTTTGGTGGCGTTGCTAGGGCCTACAACAACGTATATAATTGCGTTGGTAATCAACAGAATAAGCGTTGCAAACTAGCAACGTATATAATTGTAGCCTGACAACACTTCAATGCGTTGGTGGTTACACCTACACAGGCTGGTTTGAAATAGGCATAATTAACAGATTAGTGCAATGCTTCCATTATATATATGGGGATTACACCTACATATCATGAAAAATTAGTAGTATTTTATATATCCATCAATAATTACTAGATCAATAGAGATAGTACACAAGACCAGCAATCCAGTAAACAGAAGGATCTCATATATTAAATCAACTCGTTTGCAATACATGGAACACGATCCAAGGAATATACACATGATTTTCTATACATCGAAATGAAAATAACACTCAATAACATTAATGTAGAACTATCTGGTAGTTGCCCCATTCTCCGCCTTGCAATCAGGACCTTAGCCATGTACCATCTATTTATCTTGCAATCAACAGCTTAGCCATAGACCATCTATTTATCTTGCAATCTATAATAACAAAAACTGGCATGAGTCACCAAGCCTGGCAAATTATGATAGAAATCAGACCTCCAGAGTAGTTCTGCACAATATTGTTTGAAATTTTCTGTCATGTTACAACTTATAAGTATACGCAATGTATGTTTTGCTATTTAAGAATGCTAAAATGTCCTTTCTTTTTCTAGCAGGTTAGTGGTGAACTCAATATAGGAACCATCTAGTTCTAGTAGTTGGAAACATCCACTAGAGGAAGAGGTGTGTTTTCAACTGTATGCATTTTTTCATGATCTTTCCCTTTTGTACAATGGTAGTAGTAGTCATCTTTCAGATTCACCAAACCAAGGTAAAGTATGCTAACGTAGAGGGCGAGAGAGAACCTATGCGGGGGTGCGCCTTTGGTGCAGCTTAAGGTAGCTCGACGATTGACAAATGATTGATCAACAATACAAATAGGTACAGAAAGCTTGGGAAATCGGATGTACTAGAAGCTGAAAATAAAATAAATGCATGAAACGAGTTCATATTTGAAAATTCGAAAATATGTTTCATATCTCTGTGTGTTGATAGTTGTGATTCATGTAAACAAAGGTTAGAATATTCTTGCATTCAGATTCTGTAATGATTTATCTTGTATAACACATGAACACAAAGAACTATATCCATCCTAAGATTTTGGATAAGATTCCAGATTATGGTGTATAGAATTGTACAAAATATGGATCTGAATGCTTTATCTTACATCAGCCAAGAATATCAAGCTAGATAACATGTATGCCAGTCTTCCATTGAAAATTCACCTATAGAATGCGAAAATGAAGAAATAAAAACAGTATATTTTTTAAAAAGAACTTAATTTATTTAAAGGAGTGGTGTGGCACAATCATCAACTTGCGAAGAATCCATGCAATAAAGACAAAGCTCTCAGTTCATTCTTAAGGCATCTTCTGTAAACTTATTGATTCATATATTTGCTAATTGCAATACTCATATGTCTTGAAGATTTACCTGTAATAGAAAAGCTAACACAAGCATGTTAGCTGAAGCAAAGTCACTTCAAAACCTGTGAGGGAAGATGAAAATTAACGATTATACAATAAAGAGGAATATTAGGATGGGTAGATGCATGTGAGGCTTATTCCTATAGAACTACACTATGTGGGAGGATTCATAAACACTGATAAGTACATTTTCTTTCCCAGAAATTATAATGATGTCATAGATAATAGTGCTCACCTATTAAGTGATACTTGAAGGAATCTTCTTTCATGAGTTTGTCACAGGGTCACAGCACAGATATCCAGAGATACCGTCACATCTTATTTACTTGATCTGCCATGAAAATCTTCACGAAAATATAACTAATTATCCACACACATAGCAAAAGGAGAATTAAACCTAATGCATCACAAGAAAGAATTATTGAGAAAAAAGAGACAGAGATATTTTTCCTGGATTAACACATACCTAACTAGAAACAACTTGCATGGGCAGAACCAAATGACAAACTGAAATATGCAAGCCCAAAATTCAAATACCTAGAAAGGTGAAGTGGAATGTTGGGCCTCGAGGATCCAGTAAGGTTGCTCACCATGATGGTTGTTGTCCACCTGTGATCTACGATGACACGATGGCCACCCCTAGGTAGTTATATTTCACTTGCAGATGACGACAGTGGAGCTCAGACCATGGAGCGATGCACTGGATCAAGGATGTGATCTGGTTCTACAACGTATGCAAAGGAAATTTATATGTTCAGGAAGTAATACAAATAGTTGTGTATACAAAAGGACAAAAACACACTATTTATTGCACACATCCTCGTATAAACACGGTATAACTGATGCAAGTATGTTTTAATGTCACCTGGAACAAACATAAAATTTCCATTAACAAATATGTACGTTTCGAGAGTGAATATAACATATTTTCTTCAGGTTAAATATAACTATACCACAACCCTACTATATGTTCACACAAAGAAAAATCAGAGAGTAAAGCAATCGACTTTGATAAGAAAATGGTTTAAAAAACTAACTGCTGGGCGTCCGGGGTTCATAGACGTCTATGCTAGAACACCAGCTGACATAACTTTTACTAGCAAGATATACCACAATTACGTATGAGTGGAATAACAAATTCAGGCAGCGACCTCAACAAAAGTAACGCTTCTACAGAGTAATATTTGGTTGATTATGATCTGAGTATATAGTGTAGGTCATCATCGCGATGGACGGCAAGGAATCAGCCATGGCACGATGGCCATGCCACACAAAGCAGGAGAGGGGGGAGTGACTTACAGAACAGACGGCATCGGAGTTGAGGTGACCCTGGCGGAGCAGCACCGTTGAGCCCGAACCGGCGGCCGTGGGTGCGGAGACGCAGGGGTAGTTGGCAGATAAACCGGAGGCGGAGGAGCCGCGCCAGCGACCCGTGGCGAATAGGGCTGCTGTGGAGGCGCGTGCAGGGACGGGGACGATGTTCCGGCGGCGGAAGATAGGAGAAGAACAGTGAGGAGGGAGGGGCCCGGTGAGCAGCGCCGCAGAACTGCACCGGAGCTGCCCTTATTTGGAGGCGGCGGCAAGGTTGTGGCCATGGAGCTCACGTGGGAGAGGGGAATCGGGGGAGAGGTGTGGCAGAAAAAAATTATTTGTTTTTTATCCTTATATCTGCGTGATATGAGGAGGAAGCAGGTACAGGGCTGGAGGTGGGGGTGCGGGGAGGTTCGTGGGGAGGTGGGAGGTTGACCGCAACAACACATGTCATCATCATTGCTGCACATAAGTTGCTATACAGGGGTTCTTGTTGGAGTGAGTATGCATCTGAATGTTCCAGGGACTTCCGCAGTCTTTCCGTTTCTTGTCGTAGCACAACTGATCGATGTCTTTCAGCTTGTATTTGAGACTCAAGAAACCGAACTGATTCAGAGAGTGAGTTTAAATAGCTTGTGCTAGCGGTAGTGGCCAGTAACTCGAACACTAAACCAAGACAGGACTTTGGGGTTGTCTCACTGTCTTCAAGATAGTTTTCCTTCGTTGTTTTATCAGCTTTGTTGGAGACCAACAAGGATGTCTCACTATCATGAACCTTATCTACATTACTTCCTTTACCATTGCTTAATAAGGCATTCTTCCCCAATATTATGTCAGTATTCTCAAAGAAGAAACAAGCAGACACATAACAGGTTTAGCATGTACTAGTATATGAAAATCATTTCGGTGAACCAGTTCATTAGTAAGGTGGACATGATTAAACTACCAAGTCTTCTATTGCCAAGTAGTACATTATAAAAGCATCAAACAAACATATATCTATGTCCTATGGTCACTGCATTGTCTTGCCAAATCAAAATAGAGACACGGTTCAAATCATATCAGTTCAAGACAAAGTAGCACTAAAAGAATACAAAGCGTGGGAAACTATAAGGCACAACAAGATTTTAGATGGGTACCACGGGTCTACATGTACAACAACACTATTGGTTCTGTTGTGATGCTAGTAATGTGCATGATATGAGAAGTCAACTGTATACACAATTGAAAGTGAAATCAACAGAGCTATTTATAATAGCAAACATGTTAAAGAAACATGTGTAAACATACCTGTTGTGTCATTGGAGTTTCGATTGGATCCTTTAATTTAAAAATAAGTTTGTATTAGTAAATACAGTGATACAAGAGCAAAGGAGTATGCACGATAGCAATGGAATCTTAAATGAGAACAATTGTTCTTCAGGTTTAAGCACTTGTTCTACATGAACAGAGTATAGTAAGACGCATGCATATAGTACTTAAAAATAAAAAATGAGCTCATAGACCATACCACATTCTTGGTTCGGTACCAGTACAGAACAAGGCATTCCCAGTCATCGTCCAGTAAATGTGTCTCAGGAAAACATAAGGGAATTTGATGAGTTTCTTTGCCAGTGAAGTACGTTTTCTTCAGGTAATTCCGATACTGCCACCAATCATTCTTGAAGATAGCAGAGGTATTAGCACAGGTTACCTCATCCTGAGTTTCCAAATCAGTCCTTCTCTATAGAGAAAAATGGTAAAATTTGCTGTATTATAACCATCATGGAGATAGAATGTATGGGACAAAGCTAAGTAATTGCCATGATTAACATTACTTACACATAACTCCTGGACAAACACCTGCAACTGGCATTTTACTTCATCTTCAGTATAATATTTCCATGATGGGAAAATACGCACATAGGATTTAACAACATCAAATGCGATAGATGCTAAACTATGAATGGCTGGTTGGGCTTCCTCCACAGGAATAGGTGTACTAACTGGTGGAGTTGGGGTTCACCATGGTAGTACTGGCACTTTGGGCACTGGAGCTGCCTTACTAACCGCTCTTGTTTGGGAGCTCTATGGTGGAGATGGTGTTGTGTCAACAGGAACTGGGTTACTATCGGCTAGGGTTGGGGTTAGATTGGGTGAAACTGGTTCTCTGTCCATCGCAGTAGGGGTACAATCTGCGAGAGTCTGGGTTATGTGTGGTAGGGCTGGTTCTCGTGCATGTACAACCGGGGTGCTATCTCCACCAAGAGGTAGCACTGTTTTATTTGAAGATCGTGTTTTTACTCCGCTAAATATTGCCATCACCCGCTCCAATTCAAATAGCTGATAAACAGGAAACATAGTTGAATGTACAGACATTGTATGAGAGACAGATGCAATAGATAGTGTGGAAAAAAGAGGGCATGAAATAGTTGACATGTATATTGTTTAACTAAAGGATAGCATGACATAATTTCACATATATGACGTCTATCTAAACTGGATAGCATAGCATGACATAATTCAAAGATATGATGACTAACTAAATAGGATGGCATGAGATAATTATATGATGTCTTTAGTAAACAGGTTCGCATGACATAATTCACATACATGTTATCTAAGTAATCAGGATCGCATGATTTAATTCACATATGTGATTTATATGCTAAGGAGAGGGCATTCACATATATGATGTTTGAACTAAGAACATGGTGTTGAATATTGTGTATATGATGTCTAAACTATGCAATGCAAGACACCATATGCATGATATAAGCAATATAACCGTGCCAAGTTAGAGCATACACCTTGGTGAGGGAATAGGACTGGTCATCTGTCTCTAAATACATCTCTGAGGAATATCGGGACCCAACAAGAGATTTGATTCGACAGGTAGCACTGTCGGCTGTGAAGACCTTGTTTTCACTCCAGATTTTTCCATTACCCACTCAAATGGCTGATTCACAGGAAGAGTAGTTTAATGTACAAACATTGTCGAAAAATGTAAATGTAATGAAGAAAAGGATGGGCAAGATATGATTCAAATATATGATGCCTGGTTAAACAGGATGGCGTTGCATATTTCACATATATTATGGCTGGCTAAAAGAGATGAGACTGCATAATTCCCATATATGATATAGAAACTAAATAGGTGGCATTACAGAACATGTCTAAACTAAGTAGATGAGATATATGATGTCAAAAGTAGGCACTGCAAGGCAACATATGCATGATACGACCAACATCATCATGCCAAGTTAGAGCAAACACCTTGGGGGTAAATAGGAGTGGTCAGCTGTGTCTGAATCCGCCGCAGAACAGATATCTTCCTCTGGATTACAATCTGGAGAGGGGGGAGGGTTTGCCATTGAACCCACCATGGAGCGATGTCTGCATGACATTGTATTACCGCGCAAAACTCTTCTCTTTTTCTCTACATGTTCAGCATGACTGTGTACAATATCTGACATGCATACGAAAAAAATATAGTCAGATTATGTAAGGAGAGCATGCAGAAATCTAGAGTGATGGTAACAACCAGTGGATGGATCCAAAAATAATGATAGTAGGCTGATGATAGCTTTAATTTAATAAAAAGACAGATGATGATTGCTTTACAATTTGTTTCCCACCCAAGATGAACAACATAGGCATACCCTAGGTGAACCAGATAATAGACAGAGATACTATTCATAGTTGCCTCGATATGTGCCTCACAAGTAATTTGAAAACTCAAGTTTGAACATTAATTTGGACCTGACTTAGAGTCTAAGAGGTGAACAGGATGATAAAGTAGCAGGTAATATTAAGCAATGCATAACATAAGCAGAAACAAAAGAGTGTGACCTCTCTTTTGGACCCGTGTACTCCTCAGGTTCATCTGCTGAGTCGATGATGGTGATGCAGTTGCGGTGGGTGCCAACGACAGGGAAGGAGATCTAAGGCGGCGAAAGACGGTCAGGAGTCATGATGTCTAGTTTGGTGGACCACGTCGCGGCAGGAGTAGGACCAACCACACAAAGTTTTCTTTGACACCTACCTGTAACTGAAATAATTATGTAAGGGCTCCTTTGGCTTGCAGGATTCTAAAAATGCAGGGATAGGAAAAACACCG
The DNA here is from genome assembly GCF_018294505.1 of Triticum aestivum. Taxonomy (NCBI): domain Eukaryota; kingdom Viridiplantae; phylum Streptophyta; class Magnoliopsida; order Poales; family Poaceae; genus Triticum; species Triticum aestivum. Next base: position 337,552,369 of record NC_057808.1, on the reverse strand, counting down.
GAATAGGATGGGAATGCACATGAGAAAAAGAGCATTTGTAGACACAGGATTTCTGTCAACTTGGGTGTTTGGTTCACATGAATTGGAAGAGCAGAGGAATGCAAAGAAACATGGCCAGATTAAAGTGAAACCACATGAAAGCGTGTACAGTTAGAATGTTATTCTGCCACTAATGCACTTGGTCTTGTTTTCATGCATAGGGTTTTGAAAAGTAGGTCCAGGTGGATGTTTTGCTCCATTCCGTTCAACAAAATGCATGAATAATTGAATAGTAGAGTGCAATAGGAAAATTTCCTATTGCTATGTTTTTCCTTTGAACCAAAATAGCCCTAATGGATCGACATGAATGTAGAGTAATAAGTGATGCGACAAGTGCACGACCTCTTTGCCGTAGCCGTGTCGACCTCAGCATCATTGGGTTGGTCGCTGAAGAAGTTGAGGCAGAGGTGGCTGTCGGAGGTGTGGAGGAAGATCAGAGGAATCTTTAGACGGCGTCCAAGGCACTACTTTGTTGTGATGGATGGTTTCGTCTTTGGAGCAGCTCCGGCGAGCCGTAAGACATCGAGGCTGAAGCAGTACAAGACAGACCTCGTTAATCTCAAGTGGAATTCTAATAGCATCTCCAATAGATGATGTAAAATACATTACCAAAAAGTGATAGATGTAAAATTTACATCACCAAAAAACACCTGACTACAACAAATGAGGTAAAAACTGTTGACTCTAGACTTAACTGTTGAAACTGAAATTTACTGTGGAATCTGAACGTTACTGTCGAAACTGAACTCACTGGTAGCACAGAGGCACTTCACCTGTAGTTTAGGCCGCTTGAGCACTAGTAGTAGAGAATAGTGATCTAAATCAGTAGGCGGTCGACAGGGAACATAGTAGCAGATAGCAGCCGGAGTAGCAGCGCCTCGAGGAGCAGCGCGAACTAGAGCCAGAGCAGCAACTCGTGTAGCTGCAGCAGCCCGTGTACCAGCATCAGAAGCGCGAGCAAGAGCAAGAGCAGAGTAGCAGCACGAGTGAGGGGGAGAGCAGAGTAGCAGCGCGAGCGAGCGAGAGCCGGAGCAGCAGTGATACGTCTCCAACGTATCTATAATTTTTGATTATTCCATGATGTTATATTATCATTCTTGGATGTTTTACAATCATTTTACAATAATTTTATATCATTTTTTGGGACTAACCTATTGACATAATGCCAAGTGCAAGGTGCTATTTTCTGCTTGTTTTTTACATCGCAGAAAATCAATATCAAACGGAGTCCAAAATGCGGCGAAATTTTTGTGAGTTTTTTGGACTAGAAGACACTAGATGGGCCAGAGAAGCACCTGGGGGTGCCCGAAGGGGGGAACAACACACCAGGGCGCGCCTGGGCCCCCAGGCGCGCCTAGGTGGGTTGTGCCCACCTCGGTGGCCTCCCGCACCGCCTCTTCACTCTATAAATACCTCCTTGCTCCAGAAAACCTAGGGGAGTCGACGAAATTTTATTCCAGCCGCCACAAGTTCCAAAACCACGAGATCCAATCTAGAGCCCTATTCCGGCACTCCGCCGGAGGGGAACACGATCACGGAGGGGTTCATCATCCTCATTGGTGCCTCTTCGATGATGCGTGAGTAGTTCAACTCAGACCTATGGGTCCGTAGGTAGTAGCTAGATGGCTTTTTCTCTCTTTGTATCTCCATACAACGGTCTTTTGGAGATCTATTTGATGTAATGACTCTTTCTGGTGTGTTTGTTGGGATCCGATGAATTGTAAGTTTATGATCAGATTTGCCTTGATTTAATATCCAATCTTGATTGTTATAACCTCGTACTTCTTCTCCGATATTTGGGTTTTGTTTGGCCAACTTGATCTATTTATCTTGCAATGTGAAGAGGTGCTTTGTAATGGGTTCGACCTTGCGGTGTCCTTTCCCAGTGACAGAAGGGGCAGCAAGGCACGCATGTATCATTGCTATTAAGGATAAAAAGATGGGGTCTATTGCTACATGAATAGATCTTGTCTACATCATGTCATCGTTCTTATTGCATTACTCCGTTTTTCCATGAACTTAATACACTAGATGCATGTTGGATAGCGGTCGATGTGTGGAGTAATAGTAGTAGATGCAGGTAGGAGTCTGTCTACTAATCTTGCACGTGATGCCTATATACATGATCATTGTCTTGGATATCATCATAATTATTTTCTTTTCTATCAATTGCCCAACAGTAATTTGTCTACCCACCGTTGTTATTTTCTCGAGAGAAGCCACTAGTGAAATCTACGACCCCCGTGTCTATTTTCCATCATATACTTTCAGATCCATATTGCCAATTGCCTTTTCTTTTATTTATAGATCTATATTATCAAAACCCCAAAAATACCTTGCTGCGTTTTATTTACTTCTATTTGCATCTATCAATCTACTAAAATTTTATCCCATCCTTACGTCACTTTTTGGCACTGCTACCTCAAAGGGATTGACAACCCCTTTAACGCGAAGGGTTGCAAGTATTTATTATTTGTATGCAGGTACCGTTTACATAGTGTTGCGTGGTTCTCCTACTGGTTCGATAACCTTGGTCTCATCACTAAGCGAATACCTTATCGTTGCTGTGCTGCATCCTCCCTTATTCCTTGGGGAAACACCGACGCATCTGAAGCGACATCAAAGGAACTTTCTGGCACCGTTGCCGGGGAGACATCATCAACATCTACCAGGTTCCTAATTGCAAATCACATCTCCTTGCAATTTACATTATTTGCCATTTGCCTCTCGTTTTCATCTCCCCCACTTCACAAAAATTTGCCGTTTTATTCGCCCTCTTTTTCGTTCGCCATTTTTTGTCAGATCTCTTGTTTGCTTGTGTTTCCATGTGCCTTCTATTTGCTTGCATATTCGCTTGCTAAAAATCTATTGATATGGATCCTCATCCACTTGCTAATCTTTTCAAAAGATCCAATTACGATGCACCAATTGCTACACTACTGCAGGATGCTGCTAACGCGACACTACGATCAGAGACCCTTCGAGAAACTGTGTGCGATGCAATAATCACAAACGGTGCTGTATGAAAACCGTCAGAAATGTATAAAACGTTTGCGATGACGGATGCATCAAACACGGTTCAGGTTTTAGTTGCGTGTGCGATGAAGGGTATATGGTTCAGTTCAATTAACTTTTTGTGATGAGGAGGAACAAAAGAAACGGGCAGCCAGATGAAGGCGTGTGTGATACACAGCATACGGTTCACTCGGATGAATTGTTTGTGATTAGGCAACACAAAAGAAACAGGCAGCCAGATAAGGTGTGTGCGATATACAGCATACGGTTCACTCGGATGAACTATTTGTGATTACGCAATACAAAAAAAGGTCAGCCAGATCAAGGTGTGTGCGATATACGCATGCGGTTCACTCGGCCCTTGTCGTCAGTGTGTGACCTCTGTGGCAACCGTTCGCTCCCCAGGCGCTTCTTCGTGTACCGTGGCAAACGTTCACCGCCTCTTCACCTTTCCCTCTCAATTTGGAACTGCTGTAGCATGCTCTTCCTCCCTCCATTTGCCTTCACCCTTCCTTCTGCCATTTTTCGATCATCTTCTCCATGGAGGGAACAAGCCGGAAACGACACCATTATTCTTGCCCCGATCTGAAAGATGACGTGGTCGAGGAACTCATTGCTCGGTGCGACGTCATCACCTCGGCTACCATGGCAGGTTCGTTCAAGACTATTCTCGACTCAACTAATAACATCATTACAAGGAACCGAAGGGTCCAGGAGCAGTTTGATCTCGCCTATCTTCTTCGCCGTGACCCTGCTGACTGGCGCGGGGACGAGGGAAGCCTCGCCTTGTGCAAGTTGATGCCGCTTGATAATGATACGTATGATGTTAAGATTCCATCCCTTGAGGGCAAGGCTTGGGCAGGCGCAAATGGAGATTGGGTTGTTTATATTGGGTACAACTGCGAGTGGGAACTTGTGAATGTGTACACTCGCCACCGGGTTCCACTTCCAAAAATCTCAGATGACTGCCCAGAGGTTGAGTACACCGGTATTCTATGTGAGTTCAAATACGATCATGGTGATTGTCGTCTACGGAAGATAGCGATTTGTCGAGTTCCCAACCGCTATTGGGATTACTCAAACTAATAAGTTGTTGCTATCTTCGACAAGCTTGTTGCCTTCCTTAATTCCACGCCTCGATGGATATTACTCAAAAATCAATTTCTGTACACGGATGAGTACTGGGATGCAATTCAATACGAGGGTCTTGTGTTTGCTGCCACCACTCATGGCACTGTTTTTGCATGGAATCATCATGCTTTCGGTACGTTTGTCTTCCATCGTAATTATAATTGTTTCATCCACATGCATGCGGGTTAGCTAGTTTCCCTTTACTAATTAATTAACCTTCTTGTGTTTCCAAGGTCCTGTGAACATTTCACCACCTATACTTTTAATTTTTTATAACCAAGGGGGAGATGACGATGCTGATGATCACGAGCATGAGGACGAGCTAGACCCATATACTCAGTGGCGCCTGGCAACTTATTCTGATGGATCACCTCTTCTTGTCTGTATACAGGGCACAGCTGATGTTACTAAGGAAGCATGTGTTGTCTCGCATGGTCGCACTCTCCGGACCTATTCCAACATCCATTGCAGGGTATTCGGGATGGATACTAGTGTACTAGCGCCAACACCTTCTCCCTGGTTCAGTATTGAAAGTCTTGGAGGAAACTCACTCTTCCTTGGACAAAACTATCCAATGATGGTGGAAGGCGATCCAGCTGCTGTTGACACAACATTACTACCATTTATGAGAAGCAACTGTATCTATACCTCGGACATTGCTATGCTTCCCTACCGTCCCAATATGGGTCCTGACATAGGCCGCTTCAACCTGGATGATCAGTCCTGTGTTGGTCTCGAGATTGACAGTAGCTGGCCCTTCCTAGAGAATCACTTCTGGCAAGTGTTTCCAACGCCGACAAGTGGTTGAGCTGAAGTTCATTTCATCGCTTTGTTATTTGTTGTGTGAGAAAAAATTTACTAGAATGTTTTGTTGGAAATGATCTATAATCCAGCGTGTATCCTCGTTGTCGTTGTGGGCTGATGACTTGTTGTATGTAATCAATGGTAATTTGCATATGCGTCCATCAACTCACGCCTGCTAGTGGTGTCCATATGAACAATGCTAGTGATTTTAGTTGCAAAAATTAGATAGTGCTAGTGAATTTTAGTTGCATATTTTGACAAATCACAGTGTTACAAGGTTGACAAATGGCAATGTTACTAGATAAACAAATGTCAATCTTTCCAGTTTGACAAATGGCAACATACCCAAAATGACAGATATGCAAATCTTACCCAATTCTTTGTACGTGGTTGTACACGGGTCATGCAAAACAACCGTTTGCGTTGAAGGGATGCACAAATCCTGCTCGGCACATTTTCCCTTGGCTTCCTGGGGAAGCTGTCGGTTTGCATCCGGGCATTCTAACTAAAATGTTTGTGATGAGTGTTTTCTATTTAAAAACAATTGACGTTTTTTTCAAAAGAAAATCATTTGTTAAGTCTATACATTAAGAGAGAAAAACGCAAGTTCGTTCAAACCATATCTTTCATTCAGTCACACTGCGAATTTATATTCATATGATCGAGAATTTGAGATACAGTATTAAACCCCAAAAAAACTATTTCCGGCAGCGGTGGAGGCCACGTGCCGCGCCGTCGTTGTCGTCCTCCGGGACGCCGTTGTTGAAGTCTTCAAGGCAGCACAAAATGTTATTCACTTGTAAATCAAACATCATGTCGTCACGCGATCGACGGGCGGGGTGCGGGAGGACGGCAATTGGCGCCACTGAGAGGTAGCGGTCGACGGCAGCGTCCCATGTCGCTGAGGGGTCGCGCGCACGGGCACGGGCACGGGCGCGGCGAGTGCAGCCAAATGCACGGGGGGCGGTGCCATGGTGGGTGGAGGGACTCGCACGGGCACGGGCATGGGCGCTGGTGCTGACATGTACACGAGATCGCGCGGGTCCACGGAGACCTCGCCGACGCTCGTGGCTTCCAGCTCTGCAATAGTGCTCGGTGACCAGCCCGTCAATGCTACGGAGATGGTTGCTGGCGCGGGCACGGGGATGGGAGCTGGGACGGGAGCGGGGGCAGCAACCGCCGCGGCCAGCTCGTTCTGGGCCATGTCCATGAGGCCCCCTTCCTCCTTATTTTCTATCTCCTCCGGCTCGGAGTCGACTTCACCAAACTTGAAGACTAGTGGCAGATGATCGTTCTGCGCCATGGCGTTGGTGGAGGTCTGCGGGAGGGAGGGGAATGGGAGGCGAACAGTAAGGCCGCCCGTATTAAGTAGCGGCTCGGGCGCCATTAATGGAGAGGAAGGCGGGCGGCCATGGAAGTCAAAGGGCTCGCTTTGCAGTGAGCTTGCCCAACGTACAACTCGCACGCTTCCTAATGAGCCTGCGCATTGGAGGATAGCTTGCACGCCTCTCGGTCAGCCTGCGCACCGGACTGCGCTCGCACGCCTCCCGTTCAGTCAAGGTCAAGCACTTGTCCGCACGGCACCTCCTACAGCCATTAAAACCAAGACACGTGGCGTCACGTGAATGGTTAAAAGAACGCACACGGTTTGAATTCTACAAACGTTTGACATATTAAAGTGGCAGCTATTTTTTCAAAATGCCTTTGTTGGCTATCATTATTCGAGTGCGCCTTATCTCAAAATGGACACGAAAAATGCCACAGCATGTCTGGTGCCATTCCATGATAGCATGCCAAGTTTCATGAATTTCAGATGAGTTTTGGATTTACTAGAATTTAAAAACCAGGTATCTCAATGTTTTGCCGGCAATCAACGGTGCCCTGGTGTTTGAAATTCATTCCCATTTCTTACATGGGACCTAAGCATGCACCCAAGGACACAGATTTGATTTTCAACCAATTTATATGCACTGGAGCATGTGCATGTAGTTCAAATTTGAATTATGCACATAAATGCATTGAAAATTCAGTTAATGCATAAAAATATCCAAACGAACCCCGAAAAATCCCAAAAATTGACACAACACTCCTGTTGTTCTATCTTGACACGAGAATTTTTTTGAAAGCAATAAGAGGCAATGGATATCGTTTCGTACCCAAAGGTGGGACGTTCCCTACCGAAACCATCATGCTTGTTGTGAGAAGCTCTGGTTTGTGAGAAGCGTATACCCGAACCTGCCCCGAAAGGGACATTTTTTTACCATGACATGTTGATGCCGCTCCATGATAGCATGCCAAGTTTCATGAATTTCGGACGAGTTTTGGATTTACTAGAATTTAAAAAACAGGCATCTCAACGTTTTGCCGGCAATCAACAGTGCCCTGGTGTTTGAATTTCATTCTCATCTCTTGCATGGGACCTAGAAATTCACCCAAGGACACAGATTTGATTTTTCAACCAACTTTAGTGCATTGGAGCATGTGCTTGTAGTTCAAATTTGAATTATGGACATAAAATGCCTACAAAACCCAGTTAGTGTATAAAAAAGGCCAAACGAACCCCAAAAATTCCAAGATTAAACACAACACTCCTCTTGTTCTATGTTGAAACTAGAAATTTTTTGAAAGCAATAAGAGGCAATGGATATCGTTTCGTCCCCAAAGGTTGGACGTTCCCTATCGAAATCATCATGCTTGTTGTGAGAAGCTCTGGTTTGTGAGAAGCTTATACCCGAACCTGCCTCAAATAGGACAAATGTTTTACCATGGCATGTTGATGCCGCTCCATGATAGCATGCCAAGTTTCATGAATTTCAGACGAGTTTTGGATTTACTAGAATTTTAAAACTAGGCATCTCAATGTTTTGCCGGCAATCAACAGTGCCCTGGTGTTTGAATTTCATTCCAATCTCTTGCACGGGACCTAGAAATTCACCCTAGGACACACATGTGATTTTTCAACCAACTTTGGTGCATTGGAGCATGTTCTTGTAGTTCAAATTTGAAATATGCACATAAAATGCCTACAAAACCCAGTTAATGTATAAAAAAGGCCAAACGAACCCCGAAAAAATCCAAGATTAAACACAACACTCCTGTTGTTCTATGTTGACACTAGAAATTGTTTGAAAGCAATAAGAGGCAACGGATATCGTCCCGTCCCCAAAGGTGGTATGTTCCCTATCGAAACCATCATGCTTGTTGTGAGAAGCTCTAGTTTGTGAGAAGCTTATACCCAAACCTGTCCCAAATGGGACAAAATTTTCACCACGACATGTTGATGCCGCTCCATGATAGCATGCCAAGTTTCATGAATTTCAGACGAGTTTTGGATTTACCAGAATTTAAAAACCAGGTATCTCAACATTTTGCCGGCAATCAACAGTGCCCTGGTGTTTGAAATTCATTCCCGTCTCTTGCATGGGACCTAAGAATGCACCCAAGGACACACATGCGATTTTTTTCAACCAATTTATATGCACTGGACCATGTGCATGTAGTTGAAATTTGAATTGCACATAAAATGCCTAGAAAACCCAGTTAATGCAATAAATATGTCCAAACGAACCCCGAAAAATCCCAAAAATTGACACAACACTCCTGTTGTTCTATGTTGACACGAGAAATTTTTTGAAAGCACTAAGAGGCCATAGATATCGTTTCGTCCCCAAAGGTGGGACGTACGTTCCCTACCGAAACCATCAGGCTTGTTGTGAGAAGCTCTGGTTTGTGAGAAGCATATACCCAAACCTGCCCCAATTGGGACAATTTTTTTGCAACGGCATGTTTATGCCGCTCCATGATAGCATGCCAAGTTTCATGAATTTCAGACGAGTTTCGGATTTACTAGAATTTAAAAACCAGGCATCTCAATGTTTTGCCGGCAATTAATGGTGCCCTGGTGTTTGAAATTCATTCCCATTTCTTGCATGTGACCTAAGCATGCACCCAAGGACACATATTTGATTTTTAACCAATTTATATGCACTTGAGCATGTGCATGCAGTTCGAATTTGAATTATGCACATAAATGCATTGAAAACTCAGTTAATGCATAAAAATGTCCAAACGAACCCCGAAAAATCCCCAAAATTGACACAACACTCCTATTGTTCTATGTTGACACGAGAAAAAATTTGAAAGCAATAAGAGGCAATGGATATCGTTTCGTACCCAAAGGTGGGACGTTCCCTACCGAAACCATCATGCTTGTTGTGAGAAGCTTATACCCGAACCTGCCCCAAATGGGACAAAAAATTTACTACGACATGTTGATGCCACTCCATGATAGCATGCCAAGTTTCATGAATTTTAGATGAGTTTTTGATTTACTAGAATTTAAAAACCAAGCATCTCAACGTTTTGCCGGCAATCAACAGTGCCCTGGTGTTTGAATTTCATTCCAATCTCTTGCATGGGACCTAGAAATTCACCCAAGGACACACATGTGATTTTTCAACCAACTTTAGTGCATTGGAGCATGTGCTTGTAGTTCAAATTTGAATTTTGGACATAAAATGCCTACAAAACCCAGTTAATGCATAAAAAAGACCAAACGAACTCCGAAAAATTCCAAGATTAAAAACAACACTCATGTTGTTCTATGCTGACACTAGAAATTTTCTGAAAGCAATAAGAGGCAACAGATATCGTCCCGTCCCAAAAGGTGGTACGTTCTCGATCAAAACCATCATGCTTGTTGTGGGAAGCTCTAGTTTGTGAGAAGCTTATACCCAAACCTGTCCCAAATGGGACAAAATTTTCACGACGGCATGTTGATGCCGCTCCATGATAACATGCCAAGTTTCATGAATTTCAGACGAGTTTTGGATTTACTAGAATTTAAAAACCAGGTATCTCAACATTTTGCCGGCAATCAACAGTGCCCTGGTGTTTGAAATTCATTCCCATCTCTTGCATGGGACCTAGAAATTCACCCAAGGACACACATGTGATTTTTCAACCAACTTTGGTGCATTGGAGCATGTGCTTGTAGTTCAAATTTGAATTATGCACATAAAATGCCTAGAAAACCCAGTTAATGTATGAAAAGGCCAAACGAACCCCAAAAAATTCATTCCCATTTCTTGCATGGGACCTAAGCATGCACTGAAGGGCACATATTTGATTTTTCAACCAATTTGTATGCACCGGAGCATGTGCATGTAGTTTAATTTTGAATTGTGCACGTGAAATGGCTAGAAAACCAGCTTATTGTATAAAATGTCCAACCGAACCCTGAATAATTCCAATTCTTTTACGACACACATATAGTTGCATGTTCACTGCAGATAAAAGGTCTAGCAATTCAAACAGCATCCGTTGTCGCTGTGATCCCATTTTGTAATTCAAAACAAGTAGATCCCACACAGATTATTATCACCAACCGTGTGAGATGTAGTACAAAATATCTTGGAGCACCGTTGGTGTATAGTACGCCTATGGCTTACGCGAGAAGGTGCGTCGGCTATAGTCCACAGCTGGCGTGTCAAGCACACTAGCTCACTCCCCAAAAACTCCCGCCTCTGCATCCCTCACAATCTCGAAAATATCTACTGCCTGGAAGGTTTTAATGTTCGATAGCACACGATTAGTATCTGCGGACCGTGTGTGATGTCTGTTACTCCCGCTCTGCTTCAGTCCCTTGATTCAAATTTTCAGTAGCCTCGGCATTTTACTCCCGCCTCTGCATCCCTCGCAATCTCGAAAATATCTTCTCGCCCTTGATTCAAATTTTCAGTAGCCCCGCCTTGTTACTCCCGCCTAGTAAAATTTTCAGTTGCCGCAGTATTTCCTCAAACACAACCTTGCCCCCCCCCCCTCCACACACACCCCAAAACCTCTACTCACACAGACACACAAAACCCTCGAAACCATTGGTAGGTCGCCGCCATCATCGGCGCCTCCATCCTCAACCTCTGCCCATGTGCCGGGGAGCTCGAGGAGCCAATGGACAAAAAGAGGTTTATCGCGGACTTTTCGCCCGATGCCGGCGAGGTGGCCGCCGATATGTCCCCGTCGTCCTCCGCGGGCCCGATCCGCCTGCCGCCGCGCCCCTACGCCGGTTCGAGGACTTCCCCGTCCTCCCTCAGATCCGGCAGCCGACGAAGTCCTACCTCGGGGTCCAGCAGCGGCGGGGTGGGGGAGGTGGGTTGCCGAGATTACAGATCGAGAGACCCACACCCGCCGGTAGCTCGGTAGCTTCCACACGGCCGAGCTCGCGGCCATGGAGCACGACCGCTGGCAGGCCACTACCACGGCGCAGCGGCTAGGCTCAATTTCCCCTTTGGCACACATCCGGTTCACCTTGTTCCGCCGGAGCCAGGGTGGTGAGCTCGGCTATGGCGCGGGAGGACCGCGAGGCGTGGGAGCGCCTCGAGGCCGAGGCCGCCGGCGAGGCCTACATGCAAGAGCTCCGTCGGCAGCATCCGGAGCTCGTGGAGGCGGAGCGGGCGATCTTTGCCGGCACGGAGGGCGGCGAGGTTATCGCGCTCTCCTCCGATGACGAGGTCGAAGGCGGCGAGGATGGCAGCGCGGAGGGCGCCGAGGTTATCGCGCTCTCCTTTGATGACGAGGTCGAAGGCGGCGGCGACGGCGGCGCGGAGGACGTCGAGGTGGGCCCCGAGGACGAGGAGATCGACGTCGACGAGTGGAGGAGTGCCTTCCCAAACGACCCCGACGACGGTACTGGCCCAGACCCGGCTCGCGGCACACTGTACATGATGAGGAAGGATTGGCTCGACCTCTACTTCGACCAAAAGTAGTTTAGCTTAGTTTAAATTTATGTTTTATGTTCGGTTATGCAAAACTATCTATGTTTATGTTTGAATGCATGCTACTTTCAGTTGAACCTGCTTTGAACTTGATCAAATTGAAGTTTACAACCTTAAGCTTAGGGGATCGACTAGAAAAGGCCAAAAATTGCTGGAGTATATATATATCCACTAAGGGTTTTAGTCCTTTAAATTTTTAAGGATCGCCTAGAGATGTCCTTATGACTTGTTTATTTCAGTTCTTCACAATGTGATGATCTATATGTTCAACTATTTGCCGTGTAGTTCAATTCCATCAATAATAGTTTCAACAATACCACTATGAATTACGATATTTGGTTGTTGTTAAGGATAGTTAACATGCCATTTTGTTTTTCAATTGTTGTTTAGCAACATGCATTGTACTGAATGACTAAATATGCAATCCCAGGCTACATAGCAACAAGGAAGAGTGTTACCTTAATGTTCTGATGATGTCTAGATATACATGTAATAAAATCTTATATAATGGGATGGATGGAGTGTTGTACTACATCATTTTTCAATTGTTGTTTAGCTTCTAATATTAACTTGGTGCTTTTAGGTACATATATCATTGCCAAAGATCCACACTTCGACCCTTTCTGCGTATGGGGCAATGAGATATTCATGAACCAACATCAAGTGAGGAAACTGATAAAGATTGTTATTAAAATAGGTCAAAAGATGTCAATCGAACTATTTATTTACACTTTATGCAAGACAACAATGAACTGCAGGATGGTAAGTAAGAACCCTGTAGCCTTCTTTTTACTGCCCGTAATGAGTTGTGTTAGATGACAATATCTGAATCTTTTTTCTTTTGCAGTGGATCCTGAAGCAGTTTACTCAAGATTACCTCTCAAACTACATGATTGGCGGCCGGCCATCACAAGGGGTTGGACTAGAGTCCTGCATGCCTTCTACATCCAGGAGAGCACAATAGGGCCAATCCGCTTCACCTTGTTCAGCAACTGGAATGTCTGTCGCCTCTTTCTTTACCATCTGTAATAGTACAAGTATAGAACCCTGGTACATCATTCTTTATTTGGTGCTTATGTAATTCTTAAACATATGTACCTGTGAATCGAATAATGCATTGGTTGTTTGAACCTGATGGATATGAATAAAACTATAGCCTACTTTCAAGTTTAAATTAGGTACAATTTTAAATAGCAGCAATTAAATTAGGGTGAAATTACGTTGTGCATGTCATTACGGCACACATGGTTGCTAAAACACAAACGTTTGCGATATACACCATAATCCGAGACGGTTCATAGAGAGGAAACGTGTGCAAGCATGCACACAGTTACTATTTGCAAAGCGTGTGTGATGTCAGACACTACCACATACGGTGCGGGAAAACTAAATGTGTGTGATTGTCTACCCATCGTACACGGTTTATAATCATGAACTGTTTGTGATGTGCCAGGCATCATAAAACTCTCGTGCCTAGAATCTACCTGGAAAACTCCCGTGCCTGGAATTTGCTTGATTTTAGGCAGAACCACAAAACTCCGACTGTGATGGCAATGCAAGCAGAAACGAGTAGCAAGGATGAAGCGTTTGAGATATTCGAGATATCGGAAACAGTTATATAGGGACAACTATATGCATCAAGGCTCCCTATCCCCGACGGTTTCTGGGTCATGTGGGAAGGACTCCCCTATCGCCCACACTCACTTGGCGACGGTTCCAAATGCCGTCGCGGAAAGGGGTTAAAATACGTTTGTTTAGGACCGACGCGCACCAGTGCTAGTGAATTGAGTTCACTATATTATCTTTATGAAGTTTTTCTTGAGATTTATGAATCTAAAAATTGTGATGAAGTGTTAAACAAAGAAATTTATAAAGTGGTTCATGATAGATCCTTGAATGAAAAGCATGATTGCAATGATGTTATTATAAATTCTATTAATGTCATTTGTGTTAGTGATATGCAAAACCCCAAGCTTGGGGATGCTTGTTTTGCTATGTCCACTACTTATTGCAATGATCATGATTGGTGTGATAATGATTCTTATGATCTTGAAAATTTATTTACGCCTCATGATGATTACGCTTACGATAATATTACAAGTGGGTTTGGAAGAGTGTCAACTTTAGCTAAAAATAATCCCACATATTTGGAGAGTGTTGAATCTTATGAAATTTTTGATAAAAGTGGGCTTGCAGATGTCATGACTTTATTTATGATAATCCCACTTTTTTGGAAGAGTGACAACTTTGCATGCATGTGGATCATGAAGAGAATATTTTATGTGATAGTTATATTTTTGAATTTTATTATGATCCTACATATAATTATTATGAGAGGGGAAGATATGGTTGTAGAAATTTTCATGTTACTAAATTACCCATCGCTATGTTGAGATCATCAATATTTTATTCCTCTTCTTGGCATATGTTAGATATTCCTTGTCTTGATGATTTGTTTGCTTATAAATTCCCTATGCATAGGAAGTATGTTAGACTTATTTTTTTTCATATGTTTCATGATGCTCTCTTTTTGTTTCAATTCTTATCTTTCATGTGAGCATCATTGAAATCTTAAGCCTATCTTGATGGCTATAAAGAAAGAGCTTTTTGGGAGGCAACCCAATGAATAAAATTTATTTTTGTCTTTTTCTTTCTGTTCTTGAGTGTTTGAAAAATTATGCTACTGTTATGATTTTGTTTTTTGTGTTTCAGTTAGTGTTCTTCCAAGCAAAGCCTTTGGGATCATGTTGGGTGATAGTTGACTTGATCTTGTTGAAAAATAGAAACGTTTGCGCTCGGAAAAATAATTTTCATAAATCACAGAAACATGCTTTTGCTCTGAATTTTTTACACAAGATTGATATACAAATTGCCCACGTTGTCCTAATTTTTCAGAATTTTTGGAGTTACATAAGTATACAAAGTTCTCTGATTACTACAGATTGTTCTGTTTTTGACATATTCTATTTTCGTTGTGCTATATGCTTGTTTTTATGATTCTATGGTTTCCTTTGAAGAGTTTTTTCCATGGAAAATTTAAAATATAGTAGATATAATACAATAAAAAAATATGAATTGGTTTGCAACAAGACTTAAAATAGTGATTTGCTTTCTTATACTAACGGATCTCACGGAGTTTTGTTGAGTTTTGTGTGATTGAAGTTTTCAAGTTTTGGGTGAGATCGCGATGGATGAAGGAATAAGGATTAGCAAAAGGGTAAGCTTGGGGATGCCCGAGGCACCCCGAGATAATATTCAAGAAGTATCAAGCAACTAAGCTTGGAGATGCCCCCGAGTGGCATCCCCTCTTTCTTCTAACGACCATCGTTATTTTACTTGAAACTATACTTTTATTCGTCACATATTATGAGTTTTGCTTGGAGCTTCTTGTATGATATGAGTCTTTGTTTATTTTTTTTATTTTTTTTAATAAGCATCCTTGCTGTACACACCTATTTTGGAGAGCCAAATTATGCTATGCTTGCTCCTATGCTTCACTTAAATTTTTAGAGCCTTGGAATTGCTCTAGTGCTTCACTTATATCTTTTTTAGCATGGTGTGCTTTGTTATCTTTGAAGAAATTCTCTCATGCTTCACTTAGATTAATTTGAGACAAAGAAATATGATGCTCATGTTCTTAACTTATATTTGTTTGAGCTTATTAAAAGCAACATATGAAACTAGTTCCAAAGTGATAGATATCCAAGGAGGATATAATAAAAACTTTCATGAACATCATTGGACAAAATAAACTTGATTCTTTGTAATAGTTTTGAGATATGATGATAGTGATATGTGAGCCATGTTAATGAGTAATTATGTTTTAGTAAGAATATTGATATTAAGGTTTGCGATTACCTATGCAAGAACACAAGTCAATAGTCATGCAATGAAATAACATCCAACTTGTGTTGCATTATTCGGTGTTACTTATGTTTAATGTTCCCTTACGATGGTTTTTGATCCTTGGTTGGTCGCTTCTCAATCTCTTGCTAGCCTCCACCTTGTACTAAGTAGGAATACTACTTGTGCATCCAAAACCTAAAACCCAAGTTATGCCAAATGAGTCCACCACACCTACCTATATGCGGTATTTCCTTGCCGTTCTAAGAAAATTTGTATGTGCCAACTCTAAATTTCAAAATAAATTTCTCTTTTATGTGCCCATACCGCTCATGAAGCGGAGAGGGGTGGCTAATATTTTTCATGCTAGATGTGTTATTCTCAACATGAGTGTTTATTCACTTCTCATAGCACGAGAGTATGGCGGTAATAGGGATTCCCAGTCCTGAAATGAAAAAGAAAATTTACTTTATGTTGTCATATAATAAATTCCTTGAAAAGTGTTGGTATGGAGGGCACCCGATACGGTTAGCCATGGCTTGTGAAAGTTTGGTGGAAAAAGGAATAAACTTTATTTTATGTTTGGGAACCTTCTATGATATATCTAGCATGGAAAGTGTTGGGAACTCTAAGTCGTTCTCGTTGACGAGAAAAGCATGGCACGCAAAATAATTTTATCTCTCAATTTTTGCTTTGAGCTCTGGCACATCTAAAAATCCCTACTTCCCTCTGCGAAGGGCCTATCTTTTACTTCATTCAATTTTTATTTTTCATTTTTGTATCTCCATCTTCTCCTATAAAGCACCAACTACGGAACACTATTATCATACTTGAGCATTGGATGTAGTTAATATTTGGATGTGTTGCATGAATGGGTCAATGATTGAGCATGATGGGCTAGGGATAACTTGCTTTAGTATTGATATTTTGAAAGACATGGTTGTTTGTTGATGTGCTTGAGTATTAAAGTCCTCATGTCAAAACTAGACTATTGCTTTGAACCATATAGAAGTCCAATTGTCCATGCTATAAAGGAAAGAATATGTGATAACATGTTAGGCAGCATTCCACATCAAAAATTCTGTTTTTATCATTTACCTACTCGAGGACGAGCAGGAATTAAGCTTGGGGGTGCTGATACGTCTCCAACGTATCTATAATTTTTTATTGTTCCATGCTGTTATATTATCATTCTTGGATGTTTTATAATCATTTTACAATAATTTTATATCATTTTTTGGGACTAACCTATTGACATAGTGCCACGTGACAGTTGCTGTTTTCTGCTTGTTTTGTACATCGCAGAAAATCAATATCAAACGGAGTCCAAATGTAGTGAAACTTTTTGTGGATTTTTTTTACCAGAAGACACCAGATGGGCCAGAGAAGCACCTGTGGGGTTCCCCAAGGGGGGCACATCCCACCAGGGTCGACTCCCCTAGAGTTTTTGGAGCAAGGAGGTATTTATAGAGCGAAGAGGCGGTACGGGAGGCCACCGAGTTGGGCACAGCCCACCAGGGCGCGCCTGGGCCCCCAGGCGCCCCAGGTGGGCTGTGCCCAACTCGGTGGCCTCCCGCACCGCCTCTTCGCTCTATAAATACCTCCTTGCTCCAAAAACTCTAGGGGAGTCGACGAAATTTTATTCTAGCCGCCACAAGTTCCAGAACCACGAGATCCAATCTGGAGCCCTATTTCGGCACTCCACCAGAGGGGAACACGATCACGGAGGGGTTCATCATCATCATTGGTGCCTCTTCGATGATGCGACAACTCAGACCTATGGGTCCGTAGGTAGTAGCTACATGGCTTTTTCTCTCTTTGTATCTCAATACAACAGTCTCTTGAAGATCTAGTTGATGTAATGACTCTTTGCAGTGTGTTTGTTGGGATCCGATGAATTGTGAGTTTACGATCAGATTTGCCTTGATTTAATATCCACTCTTGATTGTTACAGCCTCGTATTTCTTCTCCGATATTTGGGTTTTGTTTGGCCAACTTGATCTATTTATCTCGCAATGTGAAGAGGCGCTTTGTAATGGGTTCGATCTTGCGGTGTCATTTCCTAGTGACAGAAGGGGCAACAAGGCACGCATGTATCGTTGCTATTAAGGATAAAAAGATGGGGTCTATTCCTACATGAATAGATCTTGTCTACATCATGTCATCGTTCTTATTGCATTACTCCGTTTTTCCATGAACTTAATACACTAGATGCATGCTGGATAGCGGCCGATGTGTGGAGTAATAGTAGTAGATGCAGGCAAGAGTCGGTCTACTAATCTTGGATGTGATGCCTATATACATGATCATTGTCTTGGATATCGTCATAATTGTTTGCTTTTCTATCAATTGCCCAACATTAGTTTTTCTACCCACCATTGCTATTTTCTCGAGAGAAGCCACTAGTGAAATCTACGGCCACCGGGTCTATTTTCCATCATATACTTTCAGATCCATATTGCCAATTGCCTTTTCTTTTATTGGCTTCTTTATTTTTAGATCTATATTATCAAAAACCCAAAAATACCTTGATGTGTTTTATTTACTTTTATTTGCATCTATAAATCTACTACAATTTTATCCTATCCTTACGTCACTTTTTGGCACCGCTACTCGAAAGGGATTGACAACCCCTTTAACGAGTCGGGTTGCAAGTATTTGTTATTTGTGTGCAGGTACCGTTTACATAGTGTTGTGTCGTTCTCCTACTGGTTCGATAACCTTGGTCTCATCATTGAGGGAAATACCTTACCGTTGTTGTGCTGCATCCTCCCTTATTCCTTGGGGAAATGATACGTCTCCGTCATATCTACTTTTCCAAACACTTTTGCCCTTGTTTTGGACTCTAAATTGCATGATTTTAATGGAACTAACCCGGACTGACGCTGTTTTCAGCAGAATTGCCATCGTGTTATTTATGTGCAGAAACAAAAGTTCTCGGAATGACCTGAAACTCCACGGAAATTATTTTTGAAAAATATTAAAATATTGGCGAAAGAATCAAGGCCAGGGGGCCCACCACCTGTCCACGAGGGTGGAGGGTGCGCCCCCTGCCTCGTGGGCCCCCTGTTGCTCCACCGACCTCAACTCCAACTCCATATATTCGTGTTCGGGGAGAAAAAAATCAGAGAAAAAGATTCATCGCGTTTTACGATACGGAGCCGCTTCCAAGCCCTAAACTCTCTCGGGAGGGCTGATCTGGAGTCTGTTCGGGGCTCCGGAGAGGGGAATCAGTCGCCGTCGTCATCATCAACCATCCTCCATCACCAATTTCATGATGCTCACCGCCGTGCATGAGTAATTCCATCGTAGGCTTGCTGGACGGTGATGGGTTGGATGAGATTTATCATGTAATCGAGTTAGTTTTGTTAGAGTTTGATCCCTAGTATCCACTATGTTCTGAGATTGATGTTGCTATGACTTTGCTATGCTTAATGCTTGTCACTAGGGCCCGAGTGCCATGATTTTAGATCTGAACCTATTATGTTTTCATGAATATATGTGAGTTCTTGATCCTATCTTGCAAGTCTATAGTCACCTACTATGTGTTATGATCCGGCAACCCCGAAGTGACAATAATCGGGACCACTCCCGGTGATGACCGTAGTTTGAGGAGTTCATGTATTCACTATGTGTTAATGCTTTGGTCCGGTACTCTATTAAAAGGAGGCCTTAATATCCCTTAGTTTCCATTAGGACCCCGCTGCCACGGGAGGGTAGGACAAAACATGTCATGCAAGTTCTTTTCCATAAGCACGTATGACTATATTCGGAATACATGCCTACATTACATTGATGAATTGGAGCTAGTTCTGTGTCACCCTATGTTATGATTGTTACATGATGAACCACATCCGGCCTAATTCTCCATCACTGACCCAATGCCTACGAGCTTTTCACATATTGTTCTTCGCTTATTTACTTTTCCGTTGCTATTGTTACAATCACTACAAAACCCAAAAATATTACTTTTGCTACCGTTACCATTACTTCCATACTACTTTGCTACTAAATACTTTGCTGCAGATACTAAGTTATCCAGGTGTGGTTGAATTGACAACTCAACTGCTAATACTTGAGAATATTCTTTGGCTCCCCTTGTGTCGAATCAATAAATTTGGGTTGAATACTCTACCCTCGAAAACTGTTGCGATCCCCTATACTTGGGGGTTATCAAGACTATTTTCTGGCACCGTTGCCGGGGAGCATAGCTCTATTCTTTGAGTCACTTGGGATTTATATCTGCTGGTCACTATGAAGAACTTGAAAGACGCAAAAACAACAATTTATCCCTCAACTATGAGGGGAGGTAAGGAACTGCCATCTAGCTCTGCACTTGATTCACCTTCTTTTTTGAGTAAGCTTGCGACACCTAAACCTGCTTCTGCTATTAATTCTGATATGTCGCATATTATTGATGATGCCACTTCTTCTATGCATGATACTTATGATGAAACTACTTCTATGCTTGATACTACTGTGCCACTTGGTGAATTTCTTGATGAACAACTTGCTAGGGCTAGAGAGAATGAAATTATTGAGACTGATAATATTGATGAAAGTAATGATGAAGGCTCTCCCAATAAATATGAATTGCCTGTTGTGCCTGAGGGCTATATTATGGATGAAGAAACTAAAAGAGACTTTCTTGCTTGCAATGATAGAAGTGATCTTAAGAAATTATTAGCTAAGCTGAAACAAAAAACTCTGAATGCTAGAATGAAATATGATCCTGCTTATGCTACTTCACCTATCTTTGTTACTGATAAGGATTATGAATTCTCTATTGATCCTGATATAATTACTTTGGTTGAATCTGATCCTTTTTATGGCTATGAATCTGAAAGTGTTGTGGCACATCTTACTAAATTAAATGATATAGCCACCCTGTTCACTAATGATGAGAGAACTCGCTACTTTTATATCCTTAAGATATTTCCGTTCTCATTAAAGGGTGATGCTAAGATATGGTTTAATTCTCTTGATCCTGGTTGTGTGTGTAGTCCCCAGGATATGATTTATTACTTCTCTGCTAAATATTTCCCCGCTCATAAGAAACAAGCTGCTTTAAGGGATATATAGAATTTTGTGCAACTTGAAGAAGAGAGTCTCCCACAAGCTTAGGGGAGGCTTCTCCACTTAATGCTTTGGCTGATCATTCTCTTAAGAAAAATGAAATACTTGATATCTTTTATAATGGACTAACCGATGCTTCCAAAGATTACCTGGATAGTTGTGATGGTTCTGTTTTCAGGGAAAGAACACCGGATGAAGCTGAAACTCTATTGAATAATATGTTGAAAAATGAAAATAATTGGACACTTCCTGAACCAGCTCCTGAGCCTATTCCTAAACCAACTCCGAAGAAAAGAGGTGTTCTATTTCTCAGTCCTGAAGATATGCAAGAGGCAAAGAAATCTATGAAAGAAAAAGGTATAAAAGCTGAAGATGTTAAGAATTTACCTCCTATTGAAGAAATACATGGTCTTAATTTACCGCCTGTTGAAGAAATACCTGATTTCAATCCATTACCTATTGAAGAAGTACGCGGTCTTGATAACCCGACACAGGTAGTAAAGGTAAATTCTCTCTATAGATTTGATGAAGGTGATATTCCTCGTTATAAGTCTGCTAGACAATGCTTAGATGAGTTTGACAATTTTATTGTTGAACAAGAAAACTTCAATGCTTATATTGGTAGATGATTGAAATATAATTCCGATATGCTTGAACACTTGGGTGATTATATGTCTAGAGTTAAAGGTGAACTTAAACTCATTAGTAAACATGCTTCTATGGTTACCACTCAAGTAGAACAAGTACTTAAAGCTCGAAATGATCTGCTCAACGAAATGAATAATAAGAATAATGACTATGCTGTCAGAGTGGCTACTAGAACTGGTAAAATGACTCACGAACCTTTGTATCCTGAAGGCCACCCTAAGAGAATTGAGCAAGATTCTCAGAGAAATAATATAGATGCACCTAGTCCTTCTAAAAGGAAGAAAAAGAAAAATGATAGGACTTTGCATGCTTCTAGTGAACCTATTGCTGGACCACCTGAGAATCCCAATGATATTTCTATTTTTGATGCTGAAACACAATCTGGAAATGAACATGAAACTAGTGATAATATTAATAATGATGTTCATGTTGGTGCTCAACCTAGCAATGATAATGATGTAGAGATTGAACCTGCTGTTGATCTTGATAACCCACAATCAAAGAATCAACGTTATGATAAGAGAGACTTTGTTGCTAGGAAGCACGATAAAGAAAGGGAACCATGGGTTCAGAAACCCATGCCTTTTCCTCCCAAACCATCCAAGAAAAAGGATGATGAGGATTTTGAGCGCTTTGCTGAAATGATTAGACCTATCTTCTTGTGTATGCGATTGACTGATATGCTGAAAATGAATCCTTATGCTAAGTACATGAAAGATATTGTTACTAATAAAAGAAAGATACCGGAAGCTGAAATTTCCATCATGCTTGCTAATTACACTTTCAAGGGTGGAATACCTAAGAAACTAGGAGATCCAGGAGTACCCACTATACCATGCTCCATTAAAAGGAACTATGTTAAAACTGCTTTATGTGATCTTGGAGCCGGTGTTAGTGTTATGTCTCTCTCTTTATATCGTAGACTTGATTTGAATAAGTTGACACCTACTGAAATATCTTTGCAAATGGCTGATAAATCAACTGCTATACCTGTCGGTATTTGTGAGGATGTGCCTGTTGTAGTTGCAAACGTTACTATTTTAACGGACTTTGTTATTCTTGATATTCCCGAGGATGATAGTATGTATATTATTCTTGGAAGACCTTTTTTGAATACTGCAGGGGCTGTTATTGATTGCAACAAAGGCAATGTCACTTTTCATGTTAATGGTAATGAGAATATGGTACACTTTCCGAGGAAACAACCTCAAGTTCATAGTATCAATTCTATTGGAAAAATTACATCGATCATTTTTGGAGGTTTTGAATTTCCTCTTCGTACTGTCAAAAAGAGATATGATATTCTTATTATTGGGGATGTGCATATCCCCGTTGAGGTAACATAGTGTTATTTGAAATTTCTCCGGTTTCATGCGATTCGGAATGAGTTTGTTAACAAGACCTGATCAACCTTGTTAGTGGATTCCTTTTGATAAGCGTGAGATGGATGAAGTTAGAAAGCACAACCTTCTGTACCCTCCTTTTACTTTTTGTTATTTAGAATAAATAAAGTAAAAATAGTATTTTTCTGTCAGTTTTCTGATTTATCCGTGCAATATAAAAATACCCCGAAAATAAAAGTTCTCCAAATGCCCCGAAATTGGAATATGATTTTTCTGGAATATTTGAGAATATCTGGCACTGAGAACACAGCAGGGGAGCAAGCACCTGGCCACGAGGGTCCAGGGCGCGCCCCCTGCCTCGTGGGCCCATGGTGGCTCCCCTCCACTTATTCCTGCACCCACACACTCCTTCTTCCTCCCAAAAAAATCACCATCCAACTCAAGCACGAGTTCTAGCTCATTTTGCTATGATTTTCGATCTCCTTGCTCAAAGCACCTCTTACAAAACTTCTTTGGGGGATTGTTCCTTGGTATGTGACTCCTCCATTGGTCCAATTAGTTTTTGTTCTATTGCTTTATTCATTGCAAATTTGTGCTGCCTAGGTGACCATGTTCTTGAGCTTGCATGTCAAATTTATATGGCTCCAAGTAGTTCTAACGCATGATATAGGCTCTAGGCACTTGTAGGAGTAGTTGCTAT
The DNA here is from genome assembly GCF_018294505.1 of Triticum aestivum. Classification (NCBI taxonomy): domain Eukaryota; kingdom Viridiplantae; phylum Streptophyta; class Magnoliopsida; order Poales; family Poaceae; genus Triticum; species Triticum aestivum. The sequence goes on along the minus strand of NC_057808.1, from coordinate 337,528,997 downwards.
CAATTTAGTTGAGCTTGGTTCACTTTTATTTTGAAGTTACTAAAAATTTCAGAAATTTTTCAGAGGAAGAAATATGTTTAGGAAAATGTACCAAGGTGGCCCTTCAAGGAAGCAAGGACCCAGGCTCGCAATGCGCGATGCCGATGATGAGCCACCAAGGAACGATCCAGTGCGGTCTTGTGAATGGCCTTCAGAAGACTTTATGGATCGAGCGGGAATCAAGGAAGAATTTAACGCATATTTGCGTAATGCTGATCTGTGAGCTTCGAGGCAGAAAAGTGTCGTCAATACCACTATCTCACTAGTTCCTTTGTGAGGAGGTTTGAATTTTCATCTTCACGCAATTCTCAAACTGTCCTGTTTGATCTATATGAAAATTCTTATACTATGGACCTAGAGGATTTTACCACTGCTTGCAAACTTCCACAATGGGGTAGTACTAGTGAACCTCGCAAATCTGATTTTAGAGATTTTCTTGCTAGTATAACTGTGGGGGAATCGAGAGATATAGCACAAGCTACCATAAGGAGCATTCATTTTTCTGCTATACATTATTTTGCTCTCTTTATAGGTAGGTGCATAAATGGTAAAGATGAAGCATGTCATATGTGTGTCCCTGACCTCAGTGTTCTCAGAGCGCTGTGTTAGGAGATAAACGTTATAATTTGGGAGCCATTGTTGCACGTAGGTTGCATAATAATAGATTTAATGGAGATTTATTTGGTGGAATTTATGCAACCCGTTTAGCTGATTTTCTTGGTGTAACCATACGCGATGATGATATTGAATTGACTCCTACTTATCTAGACTTTAATGCTATGGTTCATCATCAGGTTGTCGAGAGGAATGAACCACCTCTCCAGTACCGACTAATCTTTGACAGGTGTCACACCGTCAATATTGTTCTCCCTGCCCCTACTCTCTTTGACTTCCAGGCAAAGGGGAGACATTTTATAACCAGGGAGGAGGAAAATGAGTACGAAAGGAGGATGAGCGCAGCTCGTCTCCAAGCTGCAGCCCACGATGCGATAGCTGCTGCATCTCAGTACGACCCCAACTACAACTTTGGATATCCGCCAGGCCATCCGTGGCCATAGACCAACTTAGGCCAAAAGCCTAAGCTTGGGGGAGTACGTATCTCTCACTGACATTATATTCATGTTTACACACTCATTGCTAGATGTCGGTGCTCATACTTTTTCATTGTATTATCCATGCTAGTTTATTTTCCTTTTTCTTGTTTTCTTCTTGTGTGTTTGATAAACCTTATGAAAAACAAAAAAAAATAGTTGTAGCATTTAGCTAGTTTACCTTTCTTGCTGTAGTAGTAATAATTAAAAGAAAACCCAAAAATATTTCCTGTTCTTCTTTTGCTTGTTGGGAGCTTTCCCGTGTAAATAGTTTTATTTCTTTTCTTTGGGGATCGATAGGAGAAGACCATAATGAAATTGTTGAAGTGGCTCTTATATGCATTATTGTTGATTTAACCAAGAGCCCATATTGCCTTGTCTTCTCCTGTTTATTGAATGCTCGTAGATTCCAGCTTAGTCCAATGCACGTGCACTCTTATTATTTTCGCATCGTTCAATCGTGCAAGTGAAAGGCAATTATGACGATATATGATGGACTGATTGAGATGAGAGAAGCTGGTATGAACTCGACCTCTCTTGTTTTTGTAAATATGATTAGTTCACCGTTCCTGATTCAGCCTATTATGAATAAACATGTTTTCAATGACAATTAGAGATTATAGTTGCTTAAGCCATGCTTAATTAGCTAGGAGTTTATAATGGTTTACCTTGTGTGCCAACATGCTATTAAAATGGTTGTGATGTGGTATGATGGGGTGATATCCTCCTTTCAATGATTCAAGTGACTTGACTTGGCACATGTTCACACATGTAGTTGAAACAAATCAACATAGCCTTCACGATATTTATGTTCATGGTGGATTATATCCTACTCATGCTTGCACTCAATGTTTATTAATTTTAATGCATGTTCATGACTGTTGTCGCTCTCTAGTTGGTCGCTTCCCAGTCTTTTGCTAGCCTTCACTTGTACTAAGCGGGAATAGTACTTGTGCATCCAATCCCTTAAACCCCAAAGTTATTCCATATGAGTCCACTATACCTTCCTATATGCGGTATCTACCTGCCGTTCCAAGTAAATTTGTATGTGCCAAACTCTAAACCTTTAAATGAAATTCTGTTTTGTATGCTCGAATAGCTCATGTATCAACTAGGGTTGTCCGTATCTTCCATGCTAGGCGGGTTATTCTCAAGAGGAGTGGACTCCGCTCCTCACTCACGAGAAAATGGCTGGTCACCGGGATGCCCAGTCCCATGCTTTATGCAAATCAAATCAAAATAATTGCAAACAAAACTCCCCCTGGGACTGTTGTTAGTTGGAGGCACTCGTTGTTTCGAGCAAGCCATGGATTGATGCTTGTTGGTGGAGGGGAGTATAAACTTTACCATTCTGTTTGGGAACCGCCTATAATGTGTGTAGCATGGAAGATATCGCCATCTCTTAGTTGTTATGTTGACAATGAAAGTATGCTGTTCAAAATATTATTTATCTCTATTTCAAAATCGAGCTCTGGCACCTCTACAAATCCCTGCTTCCCTCTGCGAAGGGCCTATCTATTTACTTTTATGTTGAGTCATCACCCTCTTATTAAAAAGCACCAGCTGGAGAGCACCGCCGTCATTTGCATCCATTACTATTAGCTTATATTGGGTATGACTATGATTGGATCTCTTTTACCATGAATTACAATGTTTAGTCAGTCCTTGATCTTTAAAGGTGCTCTGCATTTATGTTTTGCGGTCTCAGAAAGGGCTAGCGAGATACCATCTTGTTATATCATATTATGATTGTTTTGAGAAAGTGTTGTCATCCGAGATTTATTATTATTGCTCGCTAGTTGATTATTCCATTGACATGAGTAAACATGAGACCTAAATGTTATTGTGAATATGGTTAGTTCATAATCTTTGCTGAAAACTTGAATGCTAGCTTTACATATTTACAACAACAAGAGCAAACAGAGTTTGTAAAAGTTTTTCTTTATCACTTTCAGTTTGTCAACTGAATTTCTTGAGGACAAGCAAAGGTTTAAGCTTGGGGGAGTTGATACGTCTCTGTCGTATCTACTTTTCCAAACACGTTTGCCCTTGTTTTGGACTCTAACTTGCATGATTTGAATGGAACTAACCCGTACTGATGCTGTTTTCAGCAGAATTGCCATCGTGTTATTTATGTGCAGAAACAAAAGTTCTCGGAATGACCTGAAACTCCACGGAACTTTTTTTTGGAAAATATTAAAAATATTGGCGAAAGAATCAAGGCCAGGGGGCCCACCACCTGTCCATGAGGGTGGGGGGCGCGCCTGCCCCCCGGGCGCGCCCCCCTGCCTCGTGGGCCCCCTGTTGCTCCACTGACCTCAACTCCAACTCCATATATTCGTGTTCGGGGAGAAAAAATCAGAGAAAAAGATTCATCGCGTTTTACGATACGGAGCCGCCGCTAAGCCCTAAACTCTCTCGGGAGGGCTGATCTGGAGTCCGTTCGGGGCTCCGGAGAGGGGAATCCGTCGCCGTCGTCATCATCAACCATCCTCCATCACCAATTTCATGATGCTCACCGCCGTGCGTGAGTAATTCCATCGTAGGCTTGCTGGACGGTGATGGGGTGGATGAGATTTATCATGTAATCGAGTTAGTTTTGTTAGGGTTTGATCCCTAGTATCCACTATGCTTTGAGATTGATGTTGCTATGACTTTGCTATGCTTAATGCTTGTCACTAGGGCCCAAGTGCCATGATCTTAGATCTGAACCTATTATATTTTCATGAATATATGTGAGTTCTTGATCCTATCTTGCAAGTCTATAGTCACCTACTATGTGTTATGATCCGGCAACCCCGAAGTGACTATAATCGGGACCATTCTCGGTGATGACCGTAGTTTGAGGAGTTCATGTATTCACTATGTGTTAATGCTTTGGTCTGGTACTCTATTAAAAGGAGGCCTTAATATCCCTTAGTTTCCATTAGGACCCCGCTGCCACGGGAGGGTAGGACAAAACATGTCATGCAAGTTCTTTTCCATAAGCACGTATGACTATATTCGGAATACATGCCTACATTACATTGATGAATTGGAGCTAGTTCTGTGTCACCCTATGTTATGATTGTTACATGATGAACCACATCCGGCATAATTCTCCATCACCGATCCAATGTCTATGAGCTTTTCACATATTGTTCTTCGCTTATTTAGTTTTCCGTTGCTATTGTTACAATCACTACAAAACCCAAAAATATTACTTTTGCTACCGTTACCGTTACTTCCATACTACTATGCTACTAAATACTTTGCTGCAGATACTAAGTTATCCAGGTGTGGTTGAATTGACAACTCAACTGCTAATACTTGAGAATATTCTTTGGCTCCCCTTGTGTCGAATCAATAAATTTGGGTCGAATACTCTACCCTCAAAAACTGTTGCGATCCCCTATACTTGTGGGTTATCAGGAAACACCGACGCATCTCAAGCGACATCAAGCAGCAACAGCGCGAGCAAGTGAGAGAGAGCCGGAGTACCAGCAGCGCGAGCGAGCGAGCGAGAGCCGGATCAGCAGTAGCGCGAGTGAGAGCCAGAGCAACAACAGCGCGAGCGAGCGAGTGAGAGCCGGAGCAGCAGCAGCAGATCCAGCTGGTATGGACACTGCCGCCGAAGGGGCCTCGCACTCAGGGAGAGCCGTCATGGAGATGTCGCCCACAGCGCCGACTTTGAGGTAGCCGCGCCATGGGGGTGCGGGATGGAGCACCGTCGGTGCTGGGAGGTCGAGTTAAGGAGAAGGTGTGATGCGATGAGTGTACAACCTCTTTGGTGGCGCCGAGTAGGCCTCGGCTTCGTAATAGGAGCCAGTGAGGATGCTGCAGTTCCGGTGGAGCAGGTTAAGGCGGTGCTGTGGGGATGGAGCAGCCGCGATAGACTAGGCGATCATTGGAGCAGCTCCTTGGAGGTGGAGGACGGGGCGGCTGAACCGGCGGGACGACGAGATCAACGACGGATCCTCATCCGAGGAGGTGGATGAGGGACGTCGAGTTGTTGCGATGGACGATGTCGTCGGGGAAGAGGCTCCGGCTGGGCAGTGGTGAGGTGGTGGATGAAGGAGGGTGGGGTTTCGCGGCTGGAGCAGAGAGGTTATGGTGGCCTGGGATTTCGAATGGCGAAAAGGAGGCGATGGGAGGGGGGAACCATGACTTAGGGACGCGCTTGTCCAAAATGTAGGGTGTGTTACAAAAGTACCCCCACCGATTTGAACTAGCGGCCCTTTTGGCTCGGGGTTATAAGGAGGATTTCACGTGTCGGGATTCGGCAGCTGGAGGGAGTTTTCGCGCACATTGTAATTTCGGGATAGCAAGGCGCGGGTTGTGAAGGCGCGAGTTTTGGGAGCACGATATCTGAATTTTTGGGATATAACAAGGCATGGGTTGAATTTTAGGGACAAGCCTAACGTGTAATATTGTACGTACCAAATCAATTCGCACTTCCCTCAATGAAAAAAAGGAAAAAAATTAAAACTATTCACACCACACAAAGATAGTCTTGTCCCGTTTTACTGTACAAATGCTATTCAAAGCTATGAATCCATGTTATGTCCAATTAAATTTTTTCGCCGGCTGTATAATGCGTGTAACCTACTCATACCAGCATTTTAGTACATTCCAAATGTATATACTACCGCTGCAATTCGAACTAAATTTGAATTCGTTTCTCTATTTGAATAAGAATCTACAATCATGATTGTTGCCAGCTTAAACCATCATTCGTGTATTCCTTAACAACACACCACATGATTACTATAGAGATAGATATGAACTATGTGTACTATATGAACTCGAATTCAAATTTTTGAATACACTTGATGTTGATTCCAAATAATAGTACATTTGATGTACTAACTAGATATTCATAATCTAAACCATGTTCTATACGTACACCGTGTTTATCATACAAAGTATAGTGCCCCGCCCCCCACGTTATGACAAGTATTTAGCCCTGAGCTGCAAAAGCCACACATTATCCCAAATTATAATCAATGTTCCATATATTATATGTAGTATAACATGTTCATAACCACACCATGCATATCACCATTATATATATTCATTCATGCATGCGTCGGTTTAAAACACTATTATATCTTCTTCAAATATCCGAATCCACTTTTTTATAATGAATTATGATCTTTGTTCATCTTTTACACCTTCACGATCCTCTTCTTTTTGTAGCTAGCTAGCGCTAACTTTCTATCGTGCATGCACACGCCCGCCCCCTCTCCCCCCCCCCCCCTCAGCGTCCCCTCCATCACGCACATTCGTTATTTCTCTTTAGGTCGTTCACCCACAATGTGTGTAGGCCCCCCGGCTCCTTCTTTCCAGCACACACCGGTCAATATACCTCTCTAGCCAAGTGTGCCTACCACAAACACACATTTCCCCTCTTCTCTTCTCACCGTCAATGCCCCCCTATGTCCAGTACGGTTCCACGCAGGTGCACACTCCCGCCCCTGTTTTCATCGATCTCATACTCGCACACTCCTCCCCCCTCGACATAGTAGGCCTCTCGCACCACCTCCTAGCCGCACCCCTCTCCCCCTGTCCGTCTCTCCGGACATTATTTGCTTCTAACACATGCATGCATGTATACATACCAATCTCCCTACATATAGCTAGGTCGACTATAATTCTTTTTCCCCATGCACCAATCAACTTATCTCACTAGTTATGTCTCTCCCTTTCTTGGAGACACAACGATTGATCTTCCTATGTAGTTACGTCTGCTTACCACAACCATATCGTCCCCCCTCTTCATCCTTGCATACCTCCCGACCCGTCTCTCACACGCACATGCATAGACAAGCAGACATCCCCTCTCTTATTGATATTGCACTCATACCCTCCATTTGTCTAGCAGGCCTCTCCCACCATTTGCGAGAAGCAACTCCACCGCCAACCCTACCACACTCCACCTTTGTCTTTCTCCCAACATTATTCCTCTACTACACATATGCATGGATGTCGATCGATCTCCCTCAATACATAGCTAGGTCTCTCTCCTTCTCCACGCATATATTAGTCGATCTACCTCTCTATAGTTAGGTCTCTTCCCCCTCTCTCCCCCCCCCACACACCGATAGTTGAACGTTGTAGGTAGGTATCCATGCCACAGAGAAAAACTGCACGTCTGCCCTCTCACATTTCAGTAGGCCAGCCGCCCTGTATCTTTGACATGGGCAAACACAAATTCGATGGCACTCTTTATCCATCACGCACCCACACACTTCATCCTAGTTTTTGATTCTATCGATATCTCTCGCCGATGATCCCTCCACTCTCTTCTCATGGATCGCTCCCTCTATATATGATATATCCATGACCCTGTTTCACACACATTGCATGTGTTATGTTTTTTTGTTTGACATATCATCGACACATTGCCTCTGTTTCGCACAAACCATCTCTCTCACACCCACCCACGTACGTACCTGCACCTAAAGAAGAGGTGCACGCACGACGCACGTACTCATGTCTAATTCCCGGTCACACCCGCGCGGGTACATGGTGGAGTTCATTTCTATACGAAAAGGCAACCCACGTGATAATTTGACATGTGTAGCAGTTGTTTACTCGAAGGAGGGTCGTGTACCACGCGTAGACAGAACAAAGTTCGACTTGACGCATTAAATAAAGTTATATTCCTCAATGGCACGTACAGAATATAAAACAATTGTCGTTGGGAAAAAAGAAAAATCCGCTCCACTATATACAATGGAGCCTTCCTGCCGGGGTTTGTCTCTCGTCACACTATCTCACACTAGGCGGAAGTGGCCTCTCTCTCTCACTATTGGTCACTGATCCGGCTGCATCCCGTCCGCCGGCGGAAAAGGGGGATGTGCATCGTTTCTCCATTCGACGATGTTTAGGCAGCACGTCCCGATCTGTGGTACCCGTCGTTCTCTCTGACCAAGCTCCGGCGCGGTAGGGCCTTCGCCACTTGCTCGCTGCCGTAGTATGGGCAGATCCCAGCCACCGACGCCCTCCTAGTTACATCCCGACGACCCTCAGGTACAGCTTCCTCCGGCCTTGCTCCACTGCCCATCTTCCCACGTTGTTGCATGTGAAAAATCCTGCAAGTGGATCTTCTTTAGTTGTTTGCTTAAAACGTATCTCGGCCAGCATACTTTCCATATGGCAATCTCGTCCTCAAACCGTTTTTGATAAACCACCACGCTGTTATCTTTCCCATATTACATGGAATATGCTTCTTTTTTGTCGGCGTATGTGTCTTCAACTCGTGTTATTGGGCAGTAATTGTTTTCTTTCTACCTCCTTTTGCAACCAGGACTATCCATTTCACATTGTTGCTATTGCGACCTTCTAGTGAACTGCACAAATCACTTTTTTATTAAGAGTGTTTTGTGCAGTTTCGCCAAAATGTCACACGGGCAACGTTTTTATACTTCTGTGGGACTGCAGAAAGGGAGATTGGATTTGCTATCCTCCTCATCCAACTTCGTGCCTAATCTTCTCCAACAAGTAGTTAGTCCTAAAGAGAGATCGTAGAGGTGATCGGATTCTATTTGTGTGTGTTATGTTTCATCATCTAGTTCCACTATTATTGTAATCACACTGACTGAATATCTTTGCAAACAGGGATGATCAGCTCGATTTTAGTGGAGCTGCACAAAATGATCAGATTGTGATGTCCTCCATACACCTCTTTTTTGGCTACAGTGTTGGGTGAAACTAGCTGCCAACCAATGAACATTGTGCTCAGGAAATGGAGCCATGCCTACGAACAACATCGATCAATTATATATTTTTCTTTATTTGTACACCTTCTCACAACTTTGTCTTCAATTGTGATGTGAATATTGGCGCTGATATGCGAACCATTGAGATGCATTAGCACCCATGGTAGTTTCATTTGTATTTGATGGAATGTTGTAACGAGACAATCTTGAGGCAAGAGGACACATGAATCCTAAGTTGAAACCTTTTTTTCCTGCGAGAACCAAAGTTGAAACCTTCATAGCATCACAGTACAATTTCGTTATGCTGGAACATTATGCGTACATATAAACAAATCCTGAAGGATTGATAGTAATGCCAGAAACAATTCAACTTCGTTTCACCAACATGTGGGACATCCTTCATCCGGCTCCACCTGCCATGCAGCAATATTGAGTGCACAACTGCAGGGAAGATTCACCCCGGTCGTTGCGCCGCAGTAATAATGACTAGTGAGCAGTCAAATCACAGAGCCCCTCCTTCGCCACAGTAAGTTGCTCGGACGAAGCAACCATCATTTCTCTCTTCGTTGAATCCGCTAGTACTCCAATATTCCCAGAGTAATAAGTTGCTCGGGCGAAGCAACCATCACTTCACCTTTCCCACAGTAAGTACTACCTCCTTTTTTTATTCTAGAAACAATCACACGTGAATATTGGACGGTAGCAGCACAACAACTGAAACAAAAATCAAAACCAAACAATGAACTACTACTAATGGTGAGAGTTTGCTAGTATCATGTACTCCATCTGTCCATGTATATAGGGCTTAATGTGTTTTCCAAGACTAACTTTGGCCCTGTTTGGATCCATGGGTTAGAGTTAGTTTGAGCTAGTTGGGGCTCAAAGATCCCTAAAGTACCCAAACATGAGGGTTAAATTGGAGAAAGTTGCACCAAACCCACCAAAAAAACTATCCCACCCAAGAGGTGCTAATTGGAGATAGTTCTCATTGGACCCACTGAAAAATCACTTTTCTCTCTCTATCCTGCCAGCCAAGTGGTGCTAATTGGATCTCGTTCTCGTGGTGCCCATTGAAAAATCACTTTTCTCTCTCCATCAAGTGCATTTATTGTCAATCTAACCCTGTCATCCAAACACCTCTTTGGCTAGAGTTAGTTCAGGGTTAGTCATGAGTTAGTCTAACCTCTACCTAAGTTAGAGTATCCAAACAGGAGCAGTATAGGACATGCAAGTTGCTAAAAGCATACCAACAAATTCGTACGTGAAAGGATCTTTTTTTTGTAATGGAACGTGAAAGGATCTTTGAATGATATAATTTTCAAATTATATAAAATCTTATCAATAGTCAAAGGCAACCTCGAAGAATACATTAGGCCCTATATAAAATCTTATCAATTATCAAAACCAAGTGTTACTACTACACCAAACAAGTTCAAAGCGAGAAACTGGACCCACTCACGGCACGGCACGCCTGTCTCGTTTGGTCCGTCGATCAAAGCGCTTCCTCTTCTTGGCATAATAATAGAGTACAGTAATTTTTTTAGAATGCTCTTGGCATGCCGCTAACATGTGATGAGTTAACCGACCTCAATATAAGGCAAAACCACCAGCCCGATGCACTTTGAGAGAGACGAGGAGCGAGAAGCGATACGGGCTGGTGGATTACTAGAGCTAGGTGTCGCACGGAGGCTAAGAAATATGGTGATATTGTGGGTTGGCCATGTATGATGTAACTACACTGGGCTGCCGTGTTTCGGACTCTTTCGGTATACTGTGGAGAAGATTGGGTAGATTTTATATCGCCGAATAAAAATATTAAAGAGTCTAGACGCTCCACCGCGAGGTTTCTTGCTCCTTCTCGGTCGTGAGAAAGCGTTCTTCTAAGTTTTGCCGACACGTGGGACTTCCAGCATCCAGGTCCACATGTCATGCAAGAAAATGGAGTTAAGTATAGTAGGAGAGATTCACCAACGGTCATGAACGTAGGTGGAGTACGTGCATGAATCACCCGGAAAAAAAGGAATACGAGCACGAAGAGAAGAGGTGTAGGCACCGACGCATGTACTCTTTGCCTCTTTCCCTAATACTCACGCGCGGGTACACGACGAGCTCATTTCTGTATGAAGAGGAAGCTCACCAGATAATTTGGCGAGTGTAGTAGTTGTTCATGGGAACCATGCATGGACGAATCAAAGTTCGATCATGACACGGTGGCCCATTTTTTATAAATTAAGTTATTCTATTCGATGGCACGTACGCAACATTATTTTCTCAATGGAACGTGAATCGTGCACGCACTAAATGATGGAGCACGGGATGGTAGCCATGGATATGGTCAGCCCTTTTTGGAGACTAATATACTACTTTTGATGTGTCCCGTCAACTCGCAAACAAGGAGCAGCTTTGCTTACTACTAGTACGAACTCTCCCTCGCGCACGCGCGCGCGGTGGCTCGCATGACAAGGAGAAGCTTTTGCTTTACGATAGACTTATATATATACTTATATATATAGTTATGTACTATTTGTGTAAAATAGTATGTGTTTTGAGTCATAAATTTGCAAATTATTATTACTTCATTTTCAAAGTCGCGTCAACTTTGGTTATTATGGTATATACCGAAACCATACCGAAATTATTTGGTATATACCGAAACCGAACCGTACTTTAATTTCATACCGTATTTACTGAAGTATTAATACCGTACAAACCGAAAAACCATATAAACCGAACCTTCTAAACCGAATAAACCGAACACACAGAGTGAACAATAGTGCGCTTAATACAGGCGGTGGAAGTGCAGCAGTTCATTCGATATCAGACTGCAAGAAGTATCTATATTGTAGTACCATCATCATTGTTCAACTTCCGGAAGAGGCAAAGAGCCAAGCGCACGGTCACCTACTCACAGTATAACTGGCCGTGTTTGCACGAATTGTTTAACGTAGTACAATCTGAGTGGATTGCTCCAGTGGTCATCACACGTGAGCCAATCGATTCACACCCTTTCGCGCTCAATTTTGTCTCGCGTTCCTTCCTCCGTCCAGCACGCTGACAAGTGGGCCCCATGTCATGTATGTCAACGTGGTAGTCAATTATTTTGCCAGAGTCAGCTATCACACCCTTTCGATGCCACGTCAATGTACCCACTAAAAACAAGTTAGACTTGTTCGGTTCGACTGCCTCCCTTGGTGTTTGGAGAGGAATTGGCCGTCGCGAGGCAGTTCTATTGGTGGGCAGGCAGCAAAAAATAGGGGAAAATGTGCGAACCAGCTAGACGAGAGATTTGGTTGATTTTATACTGCTGAATAATATAAAATATTACGAGTGCAGACGCTCCACCGCGAGGTTCCTTGCTCCTTCTCGGTCGTTGGGAATCTATGTTCTTCCACTGTTTTTTTACATGAGCTTTGTTTATCCTTTTGACAACACGGAGGACATCTAGCATCAAGGTGCACGTGTCATGCAAGAAAATGGAGATAAGCAGTGCGTAAGTGAGTCATACACTTCGATGGCACCTAGTACTACGCAATATTTTTTCTCCTCGATGGCACGTGAATAGTGCACATACTAAATGATGGAGCACGGGATGGTAGCCATGGACATGGTCGGCCCTTTTCGAAGAGAGTACTAAATAAATTTGATGTGTCCCGTCAACTCACAGAACGATGAGAAGCTTGCTTACTATGCCTTCTCCCTCACCAACGCATGTGCGGTGGCTCGCAGCACGAGAAGAAACTTTTGCTTACAAGCGGTGGGCGTGCAGTAGTTCATTTGGTGTCAGATTGCCAGAAGTACTACTGTAGTACCATCATTATTGTTCGACTTCCGGAAGAGGAGAAGAGCCAAGCGCAAGGTCACCCACTAACCTAGTACAGTAGTATACTATAGCCAAAGCTGGTCCACCTTTTTAGAGCATGCTTAATTAATATAGGCGGCCCTTGAAGCGGCACATCATTTAGAGCAAGTACTCTCTTCGTAGGAACTTAAAACGCAGAAATAGGAAAAATAAAGGTTTGGAGTGGCATGTCCACTTGAATCCCATAGCATTAACACAGTGTTCCACTAAAAAAACAAAAACCAGAGTGTTTGACACAGGAAAAACAAAGGAAGTGAAAAAAACTTGGAGTGGATGCTAGACGGCCTATATTGCAGGATGGTAGGCACACCATCATCACCAACTCTGTTTTTATAAGAGTAGAGAGTAGAGATAGAGATAGAGAAACCCATGTGGAATGTGAGAAACCCACTCCGGCCACACACGTCCGTTCAGAAGCAGGACGCCGGCCAAGCTCCTCCTTCCATCATTTTCTCCACTCTTTCGGCGGCATCCGACAAGCAGGATGAGCAGTTCTCTGACATAAAAGCCGTCTGGGTGGCCCGCCGAGCCCAGCAGTTACGAGTGAGGCAGCTCGCTGCTCCACCTACCTCGCCTAGCCCATCGGAGGTAGTTGCCACACTAAGCCAACGCGTGGTTCTTCAACTGTCCACTCCAATACAGCTCGAGGAAGAGTGCCGACATGCTCCACGCTGAATTGTCGGTGAGCACGGTGGCACGGGCACAAATCTCAATTTTAGTGGAACCTCCTGTGAGCTGACCTCATGGTGCTCTAGGTATTCCTACATCTTAACTAGGTAGATGTTGGGGAACGCCGTAATTTCAAAAACATTCCTACAACACACACAAGATCCATCTAGGTGATGCATAGAAACGAGCGGGAGAGTGTGTCCACGTACCCTCGTAGACCGAAAGCGGAAGCGTTTTATCAATGCAGTTGATGTAGTCGTACGTCTTCACGATCCGACTGATCCTAGCACCGAACGTACAGCACCTCCGTGTTCAGCACACGTTCAGCTCGATGACGTCCCTCATACTCTTGATCCAGTTGAGGCCGAGGGAGAGTTCCGTCAGCACGACGGCGTGGCAACGGTGATGATGAAGTTACCGGCACAGGGCTTCGCCTAAGCACTACGATGATATGACCGAGGTGTGTAACTGTGGAGGGGGGCACCGCACACGGCTAAGAGATTGTCTTTTGTGCCTTTGGGGTATCCCCTGCCCACGTAAAGGAGGGAGGAGGAGGAGGCCGGACCTAGAGGGGGCGCGCCAAGTGTGGGGAGTCCTACTAAGACTCCCAAGTCCTAGTAGGATTCCCCTTTTCCTTTCCGGAGTAGGAGAGAAGAAAGAGGGAAAGAGAGAGGGAGTAGGAAAGGGCAAGGGGGGCGCCGCCCCCTTTCCCCTAGTCCAATTTGGACCCATGGGGCGCGCGCGCCTCCTTCCCTTTGGCATGCCTCCTCTATTCCCGTATGGCCCAATAAGGCCCAATACTTCTCCCGGCGAATTCCCGTAACTCTCCGGTACTCCGAAAAATACGCGAATCACTCGGAACCTTTACGATGTCCGAATATAGCATTCCAATATATCGATCTTTACCTCTCGACCATTTGAGACTCCTCGTCATGTCCCCGATCTCATCCGGGAATCCAAACAAACTTCGGTCATAAATCACATAACTCATAATACAGATCGTCATCGAACGTTAAGCGTGCGGACCCTACGGGTTCGAGAACTATGTAGACATGACCGATACACATCTCTGATCAATAACCAATAGCGGAACCTGGATGCTCATATTGGCTCCTACATATTCTACGAATATCTTTATCGGTCAAACCGCATAACAACATACGTTGTTCCCTTTGTCATTGGTATGTTACTTGCCCGAGATTCGATCGTCGGTATCCTCATACCTAGTTCAATCTTGTTACCGGCAAGTCTCTTTACTCGTTCCGTAATGCATCATCCCGCAACTAACTCATTAGTCACAATGCTTGCAAGGCTTATAGTGATGTGCATTACCGAGAGGGCCCAGAGATACCTCTCCGATACACGGAGTGACAAATCCTAATCTCGATCTATGCCAACTCAACAAACACCATCAGAGACACCTGTAGAGCATCTTTATAATCACCCAGTTACGTTGTGACGTTTGATAGCACACAAGGTGTTCCTCCGGTATTCGGGAGTTGCATAATCTCATAGTCTGAAGAACATGTATAAGTCACAAAGAAAGCAGTAGCAATGAAACTGTAACAATCATAATGCTAAGCTAACGAATGGGTCTTGTCCATCACATCATTCTCCTAATGATGTGATCCCGTTCATCAAATGACAACACATGTCTATGGTTAGGAAACATAACCATCTTTGATAAACGAGCTAGTCAAGTAGAGGCATACTAGGGACACTTTGTTTTGTCTATGTATTCACACATGTACTAAGTTTCTGGTTAATACAATTCTAGCATGAATAATAAACATCTATCATGAAATAAGGAAATAAATAATAACTTTATTATTGCCTCTAGAGCATATTTCCTTCAGTCTCCCACTTGCACTAGAGTCAATAATCTAGTTCACATTCCCATGTGATTTAACACCAATAGTTCACATCACCATGTGATTAACACCCATAGTTCACATCGCCATGTGACCAACACTCAAAGGGTTTACTAGAGTCAATAATCTTAGTTCACATCGCCATGCGATTAACACCCAAAGAGTACTAAGGTGTGATCATGTTTTGCTTGTGAGAGAAGTTTAGTCAACGGGTCTGCCATATTCAGATCCGTATGTATTTTGCAAATTTCTATGTCAACAATGCTCTGCACGGAGCTACTCTAGCTAATTGCTCCCACTTTCAATATGTATCCAGATTGAGACTTAGAGTCATCTGGATCAGTGTCAAAACTTGCATCGATGTAACCCTTTACGACGAACCTTTTGTCACCTCCATAATCGAGAAACATATCCTTATTACACTAAGGATAATTTTGACCGCTGTCCACTGATCTACTCCTAGATCACTATTGTACTCCCTTGACAAACTCTGTGTAGGGTATACAATAGATTTGGTACACAGCATGGCATACTTTATAGAACCTATGGCTGAGGCATAGGGAATGACTTTCATTCTCTTTCTATCTTCTGCCGTGGTCGGGCTTTGAGTCTTACTCAATTTCACACCTTGCAATACAGGCAAGAACTCCTTCTTTGACTGTTCCATTTTGAACTACTTCAAAAATATTTCAAGGTAGGTACTCACTGAAAAAACTTACCAAGCGTCTTGATCTATCTCTATAGATCTTGATGCTCAATATGTAAGAAGCTTCATCGAGGTCTTTCTTTGAAAAACTCCTTTCAAACACCCCTTTTATGCTTTCCAGAAAATTCTACATCATTTCTGATCAACAATATGTCATTCACATATACTTATCAGAAAGGTTTAGTGCTCCCACTCACTTTCTTGTGAATATAAGCTTCATCGCAAGTCTGTATAAAACTATATGCTTTGATCAACTCATCAAAGCGTATATTCCAACTCTGAGATGCTTTGCACCAGTCCATGGATGGATCGCTGGAGCTTGCACATTTTGTTAGCACCTTTATGATCGACAAAACCTTCTGGTTGCATCATATACAACTCTTCTTTAAGAAATCCATTAAGGAATGTAGTTTTGACATCCATTTGCCAGATTTCATAAAATGTGGCAATTTGCTAACATGATTCGGACAGACTTAAGCATCGCTACAAGTGAGAAAATCTCATCGTAGTCAACACCTTGAACTTTGTCAAAAACCTTTTTCGACAAGTCTAGCTTTTTAGATAGTAACACTACTATCAGCGTCCGTTTTCCTCTTGAAGATCCATTTATGTTCTATGGCTTGCCGATCATCGGGCAAGTCAACCAAAGTCCACACTTTGTTCTTATACATGGATCCCATCTCAGATTTCATGGCCAAGCCATTTCGCGGAATCTGGGCTCATCATCGCTTCCTCATAGTTCGTAGGTTTGTCATGCTCAAGTAACATGAACTCCAGAATAGGATTACCGTACCACTCTGGTGCGGAACGTACTCTGGTTGACCTACGAGGTTCGGTAGTAACTTGATCCGAAGCTTCATGATCATCATCATTAACTTCCTCACTAATTGGTGTAAGCATCACTTGAACTGATTTTAGTGAAGAAATACTTTCCAATTCGGGAGAAGGTACAATTACCTCATCAAGTTCTACCTTCCTCCCACTCACTTCTTTCGAGAGAAACTCCTTCTCCAGAAAGGATCCATTCTTAGCAACAAAGATCTTGACTTCGGATCTGTGATAGAAGGTGTACCCAACAGTCTCTTTTGGGTATCCTATGAAGACACATTTCTCCGATTTGGGTTCGAGCTTATCAGGTTGAAGCTTTTTCACATAAGTATCGCAGCCTCAAACTTTAAGAAACGACAACTTGGGTTTCTTGCCAAACCACAGTTCATAAGGTGTCGTCTCAACGGATTTAGATGGTGCCCTATTTAACATGAATGCAGTTGTCTCTAATGCATAACCCCAAAAGATAGTGGTAAATCGGTAAGAGACATCATAGATTGCACTATATCCAATAAAGTACGGTTATGACATTCAAACACACCATTATGCTGTGGTGTTCGAGGTGGCATGAGTTTGTGAAACTATTGCACATTGTTTTAATTGAAGGCCAAACTCGTAACTCAAATATTTGCCTCTACGATCAGATCGTAGAAACTTTATTTTCTTCTTACGATGATTCTCTACTTCACTCTGAAAATCTTTGAACTTTTCAAGTGTTTCAGACTTGTGTTTCATCAAGTAGATATACACATATCTGCTCAAATCATGTGTGAAGGTCAGAAAACAATGATACCCGCCGTGAGCCTCAACACTCATTGGACCGCATACATCGGTATGTATTATTTCCAATAAGTCAGTGGCTCGCTCCATTGTTCCAGAGAACGGAGTCTTAGTCATCTTCCCATGAGACATGGTTCGCAAGCATCAAATGATTCATAATCAAGTGATTCCAAAAGTACATCGGCATGGAGTTTCTCCATGCGCTTTACACAATGTTGGGGATATCGCTTATCGGGAACTTATCGGTCGACCTATGATAAGGGGTAAATCGGCCAGTTTATCGGGAACTTATCGGTCGACCTATGATAACGATTATTTTGGAATGGAGGAGCTAAATTTGAATCTATTTTGTACACGACTACATATGCTATTATGTACAAAATCAGAGCAAAGATTGGTGCCCCCATAATTTAGGTATGGTTTACAAATGCCATGATATCAAATTCAGATAATTGAATGGACTTCATGTTGAATTCGATTTTTTAAACCACCTTAAGTTGAATTCAAATGTATGCTAGTTCATAGGTAGCTATTTATAATGTCCATTGTGTAACTTTCGTATGTATAATGTGCTTTACACACACAACATGAAATATACTCACGTTTATATTCGATTGCTAAAGCGATGCATTGTCTGGAGTTCAAAATACTAACTATGTGGATCAATTGTGTCGAATAATAACATAGACATGCTCAAATTCGATAGAATCTAGATGTCTGATGGATCAATGACCGCTCCTTACGCGAATTGCAAATATCATGATCCCATCCTAATATTTGGATACAATTTATATCGTTAATCAATGTGTAGAGCAGTCTTTTACGTGTAGTTTCACTCTCCATCAGTGGTCTCTCACACATGCTCACACACACTCTCTCCCGAGGTGTCTTTCTCGCACACATGCTCTAGATATAACCCTCCCTCCCTCTCGTAACCATTTACAACTGTTTTCACTAACCTTTATCACAAGCACTCCTCGCAAACATACACATGCACAATCCTCATCGACCCTTTATATATACATGGACCTGCCTACGTGTCTCATGTACGCACATTATCTTTACGCCGGTCTCTCATGCATTGTCTCACACCTCTCTTCCTAATCGACGAGTATGATTCTAGCAGAGCATTCTGTAGGATGCCCCTTAAAGTTAGGTTGGATGAATAGTAATATCAGAGATAAAGGGGTTACCTTAGTCCGAGAACCTAGGGTTACAAATCCTAGCCGGCTTTGTCAGTGGACATAGAGTCCTTCACAATTCTGATATCTTTGTCTTGTACGACTAGTCATCCATGGGTCTTCCTAAATGCGTCACGGGCCGACCAATGTGGCGCACGTCGGAACCGAACGAAGGGCCTCACCTCGACCCACCGGACCTCACGCGGTGACACACCCTCTACCCCCACGTCTCATTATCTTCTCACACCCACACATACCAACACAAACACCACACACACAGAAAATTTCTCCTGGTGCCTCTATTCCCTCCCCCTTGCATATACACAGTCAAGGGAATGGAATCTCTTGTCGTGATATCATATTCGTCCCTCTCTCTAGACCACTCTCATTTCTCGTGCTATCTCTCCCACACCCCCCCACCCCGTCGGCCCCTCTATCCATGCCTCTCTCGAATACGTAATACACACACATACCTCTCTAGGCCCCGCCAAATGCATCAACTACACATTCACACATGTTACATCACGTACCCCATTGATCCAAAAAGCCCTCTCTTCACGTTTATTTCGCATACAACATTCCTTTTGAATAAAGTGTGGCCAAAAAATTATTTTAGAGTTTCTACACATATACAACATTACAAAGTTATATGGAGGAGTACAAACGCTAATTTGCATTGCATGGTGCCCACAATGATATTTATTCCGCACTGTGAATTTGTATATTTTTATACTATATACAAAGTTAGTCATAATAAAGAGAAACGAAGAGCATCTCCCTCTCCATCGCATACCCCCCTGTACGCCCCTTTCACGTATGCACACAAAACTATCTCCAGGTCCTCTAAAAGTAAGCCCCAGAAAATTCACGCATGTTTCATCTTTCTCTCGCGATATATGCAATGACGATCATTGTATTTGAAGCGAAAGCACGACACATACAATGGACTTCAGAATCCACTCATTATGGTCACCATTTACGTTTAGTGGTTATTATACAGTCACGGGCTCACCGTACAACTCTGTATTTGCTCATGACATGACTAGTTGACCAGTTAAACGCTCCACGTGGCACCTCTAGTGTTGCATCACATTATCTCACTACCATCGTGCCCACCTGTCGACTTGTATCTACTCTACATCTACACTCTTATAAAATACATAAAATACACTCTTATAAAAAACCGAGTTGGTGATGATGGTGTGCCTGCCATCCTGCAATATAGGCCGTCCGATTTATATCTGACGGATAGGAAAGAAACTATGGCAATTTTGCAAAAAGGTACCCACACACCTCTCCACATTTGCAAATAAGGCCTTCCCTCGTTCATCCCTTTCTCTCACAAGATAAACAAGTCATACAAATGCATCTTGATGTTACGTGCAACGCACGGGTATCTTGCTAGTAAGAATGAAAACAAACGACAAAAAAATATTTGGACGGTGGTTCGAAGTCATGACCGCGGGCACAGCGGACAAGGTGGCCTTGTATTGGTATGCTGAGTCGTCTGTTTTAACACACAGGAGCTGGTGTGGTGATTATACACACACACGCACGCATGCACATGAACTGCATCCACGCAACACTCACACAAACACATGCACCCACGCACGCACGCAACACTCACACGTACACATGCAGCCACGCACGCATGCAACACTCACACGCACACACACGCACGCATGCATGCACACACCAGTACAGCACACAACCAACACACACTCTCACGCTCAAGTGCTCAACCTACACGTGCATGCGCACACATCAGGCCCTGACAGACACATACACAACCAGGTGATTCCCGCGCACGGGTTGGAGCCTTGTCGCGCCTGCGTAAATTTGTGTTTATCTGACCTTTTGCCTATGCGAACTGATAGATGGGACCCACAAGGAACATGGTCAATTTAACTAGTCAACATGGCGCCATCCAGACTATTTGGCCGGTCAATAGAGTGCAATCCGATGCTGAACTGTGAGCAAGTGACCGTATAATCACCGCAAAACGTATATAGTGACCGTAATTAGCTTATTCTGAAGTTCGGTGACCGTATTACGCTTTTCTCTCTGTAGGCCCTCCAAAACTACATCTCTACACGTTCTCGCATGTTACATCTAACAACTATGCAATACAGCACTACTACTACACTCTAACACAAAACATCATATGTGTTTTTAGTTTTACTAGATATCATATTGTTACTTATAATTATTCAGTTTGCATACATTAAAATTGCCTTTGAAATGTATGGCCAGTATCATCTACCGCGCGGGAAAAATCCCGCCCTTTCCTGTTTAATCGGGTTTGTATCGATGGATCGTGCGAAACAGAAAAATATAGTACTATACAGTACTACAAGTGACAGTTCACTGGGCCGTCGTGTCGTCTACTCCTCCGTCGTAAGAGTGGAGCGCTCGCTTTCATAAATATTCTAGTCCCTTTCGCCGACATGTGGGACATCAAGCTACCGGGTCCACGTGCCATACCGGAATACAGTGCAGAGCAGCCGGGGTGAAGCACCCCAGTCATGGCGCCGGCGTAGTAATGAGCAATGAGGCGTCAAATCACAAGTTGCACCTTTCCCGCAGTTAAGTTGGAGGGACGAAGCAACCATCATTTCACTCGTTGCTGAATCCGCTTCTCCCTCATCTTCTTCAACTTAACCACGTGTTTCTTCTGCCGTTGTTCTGCCTCATGTGGGACGCAGATCGGCTTGGTAAAGCACTGACACGTGGGACCGCATGTTAGCAAACCGGCAGGACAACGTCCTCCGAAAATAAGAAGCCTAATCCTAGACTTACAAAGGGCTACGTAGCTGCTACGTATACTTTCCATCTAATCTATATATGCCCCCCTGATTTTCAGGTGGGGTGGGCCTAATCCTCTCCTTTAATCCAATCAAATGGTCCCACATCACATTAGTTCATAACTTTACGTAAACCATTACGTGGATGTAGCATTGCTCAAATAAGAAACCTCCCCCGCCATCTGCGCGGCAAAATCACCTACTTTTTACTAATCTTGATTCTACAATTTTTTAGATCAATATAATTGAGATTTGTATAGATAGCACACAGGAGCAAAACCAAGTGGTACGGTTAAGGGCATCCACAATGTGTAGCCAAATGTGAAAATAGCTTTTGGCATCGTGGGAACTATTGTGGACGGTGTTGCCAAAGCCAAAAAGATGGAACCGAAGCTCCCTGGTTGATTGATTGAAGGAATAGAAAAATGCAACGTCTCTCCTCTTTCTCCCATGCTTGGACATATGTAGTACAGTATAGAGCACAGAGTCTACTCCCCTGTCCCTTCTATCACAAATCACAAAGCAGTGAGGTGTCAAATCACAAAAGCACGGACTAAGCAACCATCATTTCACTCTTCGCTGACTCCGCTTCTCCATCGTCTTCTTCGAGAAACCATCTCACCGCACTAGTACTCCTAGTAGTACTAGTAAAGGACTTCCTGGATGCAAATAAGGCGGTTGTCTCGGCTTGCAGGCGGCACTTGCGAACGACTTACCGTGGTCTCCCTCAATGGTGTTCTCCGTCGAACGCACTTCACCAAACCACCAAAAAAAGATATCGTCGACGTCACCGCAATGGGGAAGGAAGTCAAATATAGTTACTACCTCCATTTTTTTGTACACAAGGCCAGTATATCAAAATTACAATTTGCAAAGGGCCACTAACACTAATCGAGGCAAAATTGATGGGGTTAGCAACCAAGGACATTAATATCCCCTGCATGCATGCGGAAGTGAGAAGGTTGGTTTGCATGGCGCTGCATTAATCAAGCGATGAGGAGTGAGATGGTTAGCTCTTTGGTCTTTGGAGAAAAAAATACGCATTAATTGACACGTGAAACGAGGATTTGTATCGATTAAATCTCGCGAAGGAAAACCCCGCCTTTCTTTTTTAACACTAGTACTCCTAGTACGTACGTACTTATCCTATTTGGGTCTAGGCCTTGCATTGCCAAACTTCGCCACACATTTTTGCCAAGCTTGCCTAAAGTTTTCAAAATGAGAAGGAGGTACACTTGCGCACGGCTGTCGTGGTCCCACCGCACCCTCACACGGTCGCTCCTGCACGCCGCGGTCACACCGCACCCTCACACAGTCGCTCCTGCACGCCGCAAACCCAACCAAGGGAACGCACCCTCACTGACACGTGTTGTCACATGTGAACAAACCAAACTCAGCCATCCTATCGCTGACACATAATTTTCGTTCATAGAGTATGTTTATCCAACCGCATGTTGGGGAGTATCCGTACGGCCCGTGCGGTGGTCTGTTGGGGAAGAAGAAGAGGTGAGGAAGAAGGAAAGAAGGGTTAGGAGACGTAGGATATTCATCCAACCGCCTGAAATGGTAGACTGACCCAAGTCAGGCGACTTGCATAACAAATATATGTTTTTACACAGCAAAAGATCCATAAAAACAACAACATAAAGAAAAACTATCACTGCTCGCGGAAAGAGATGGCCTCGTCGTCTTTGGCTGCCGGCGCGAACCAGCCGTCGCTGTCGACGTATGTCTCCGCACCCTGGTTGTCCTCGGCCTCCAGCTACTCGTTAAAGCGGAGCGTGCGGGCGCTCTGCACGGACGAGAGCACAGCCCGGTTCAAGTCGAGGACGTCTGGTTCCGCCTGCAGGAGGGCCTCGATGGCAGCGGCATCCGCGCGCTCCGCGTCGAGTCGAGCCTCCCCTGCCCGGTTCAAGTCCAAGACGTCCGGTTCCGCCTGCAGGAGGGCGTCGATGAGAGCGGCATCCGCGCGCTCTGCGTCGAGTCGAGCCTCTGCCGCCCGGTTCAAGTCCAGGACGTCCGGTTCCGCCTGCAGGAGGGCCTCGATGGCAGCGGCATCCGCGCGCTCCGCCTCAAGTTGAGCCTCCGCCGCCCAGTTCACATCCACGACATCCGGTTCCGCCTGCAGGAGAGCCTCGATGGCAGCGGCATGCGCGCGCTCCGCGTCGAGTTGAGCCTCTGGCTCCCGGTCCTCCTTTAGTATCGCCATGTTGAACCGCTGGTCCGCCTGCACCATGGGGGACTCGGACGCCGGCACAAAGTCGACGTCCATCGTCTCATACCCATCGGGGCCTTCTGCGCCGCGACCTCCGCCATGAACATTGGATCGGCTTCCTCCTCCTCGTAGCTTGGCTCCAGAGAACTCGGGGATTGGCCCGCCGCAAAGCGAGCTTGGGAACGGAGGTCTGTGGCGCCGACCGCCGCTGCGATTTCTGCGCGGCGCTCCGGCGTCAGCATCTTGTAGTAAGTGTTCTTGTGGCGCACCATGGCTTTCCGGCGAACTAGGGGACGCTTGATGCAGGCTAGGGGATCGAAAGGTGGGGGAATGGGCTGGAGATTTGGTGTGGTCTTAGGGCAGTGGCTGGCGTAGGCCGAGCAGCGAAGGTTCTGGTGTGAATAGTGGTTCCGGTGACGACCGGTCAATCGGTTTTGACTATACATCGCTCTTGTCGCATTCACGTTACAGCCCGGCACGCTGGACCCTCCACGTTGCTCACCGAGTGGAACGCGCTTCGTCTTGCGTTTTCGCTCGCTTGTGGGACCGCAGTTGAGAGCAAACCGACGTCCCTCCCCCTCCCCCGCCCGCGTCATTTATTATACCACCACTCCCTCCGTTTTATGCAGAGTAAATAAAACAGAGGGAGTATACTACGGATGATGTCATGGAATTGT
Source organism: Triticum aestivum (assembly GCF_018294505.1). NCBI lineage: Eukaryota > Viridiplantae > Streptophyta > Magnoliopsida > Poales > Poaceae > Triticum > Triticum aestivum. The sequence goes on along the minus strand of NC_057808.1, from coordinate 337,504,574 downwards.
CACGGCAGATGTCCTCGAGCTAGGACTTAGTCGTGGAGCCATCGCAACTAGGAAGCTTAAAGGGGTTAAGCGGGACAAGGAATACGAGGGTTTATACTGGTTCGGCCCCTTACAGTGAAGGTAAAAGCCTACGTCCAGTTTGAGGTGGTATTGATTAGGGTTTCGATAACCAGGGAGCTAATCTGCTATGCCCGGCTCTCGATGAGATTGTTCTTGTCCCTAAACCGCTGTCGGGTCGTCCCTTTATATAGGGAGGCCGACGCCCAGCAGCTCTCAAAGTCCCGGCCGGCTCATAAGAGCGTCCGGCTCGGACTCTCAACTATCCTTACCTTACACTACAAGCTCTAGCATAATAATGATTGCAACTACGGGCTTTAAGCCATATCCGGGTCTTAAGCCCATCTTTGGCCCACCGTCTTCAGGCTTGGCGTCGGGCTTCTGGCAATGACCATATGAGTAACCCGGCCCCTCCTGGCGGGTGACTCTATGGTCTATATCCTCAACATTAGGCCCCAGATTGATTTGAGCCGGCTCATGTCAATCTTCAATTCTTTCGACAGAAAAAATCTCCGGCTTACCATCTGTGTGAAGGCCATAACCCGGCGTGACGTCATTCTCTGGAATCCGGGTAATCCGCCGTGACGTCATCTTCCATTAAGTCTGCTTTTTACTCTGCCAGATCCGCAACGGATCTTATCTTTACTGTCATCCCGAAAATCGAGGCGTTTCGTGGGGAGATAACCACGCCATGGTCTCCTTGATTCTCGCGCCCACTTATGAGCTTGCCCTTATAAATAGGCCGGCCCGACGGGCCTTTCTCAATCCCTCGGCGGCTTAAATAGCCCGATGCACTTAAATGTATACCATTAGTCCCCTTCATAAGCCGCCACCTTGACATTGAACTGTAGATTTCTTCCGGCTCATAATTAACCCGGACGTTTTTCCTTTTATCATAGACTGCCGACTTTCACCATGCCTCCCAAAGCTCCCAAAGCCTCCATTACTTGCAACTGGATGAGGTCCAATGTCACCAATGAGACCCTAGCGGATTTTGTTAAGTCTGGATATCTGCCCAAGAAGGATGTCATGTCCTACCGTGCCCCTGACCCATCAGAAGAGAGACCACAGCCAAAGGACGGGGAGGTGGTGATTTTTGCGGATCACATGAGCCGGGGCTTCGCACTGCCCGGCTCAAAGTTTTTTAGGGATGTTCTAAACTTCTTCGACTTGCGGCCTCAAGACATAGGACCCAACTCAGTGTCCAACATCTGCAACTTCCAAGTCTTCTGCGGGGTTTACCTTGGAGAAGAACCTAGTCTGCTGCTCTTCAGAGAGCTTTTTTACTTGAACCATCAGAATGAGTGCGCCAATGGGCCAAGTCTGGAGTTAGGTGGCATCTCCATCCAGCGTTGTAGGGACTGTCTTTTCCCTTACGCAGAGCCGCCCAGCCACCCCAAGGACTGGAATCTGACGTGGTTTTACTGCCAAGACACATCACCGGCTGACGAGAATCCATTGCCCGGCTTTCGCCCCTCGCGTCTAGAGCCGACTCACCCACTGTCCGACAAGCTGACTCAAGCGGAGCGCCAACATCTGCTCCCCACCATCAATAAGATCAAGGCTCTCCTAGGCAATGGTCTGAATGGAATCGATCTGGTCCGGGTCTGGATATCATGGCAGGTGATCCCATTGAGCCGCCGCCCCGGCTCAATGTGTGAGTACACGGGCCGAAAGGATGACCCTCAGAGACACAGCCGCAACGATCTTCCTGAAGACGTTGCAGAAGATATGACCAAGGCTCTTTTGAATGAGAGCCTGGCAGACTGCGGAAGGACCGGGCTAGCCCCCTTCTGCAAGATCAACCCAGCCCCAGCGGTAAGCCGCTGATCCGAACATCTTATCTGTACATAACTTTCATCTGAATCATTTTAAGAGAACCTTATTGCATTTTTCAGGCTGATGATAAGTTCTGGCGGGTCAAATATGACCATGAGGCGGCCAAGAAGGCCAGAAAGGCGAAGAAAGCCGCCAAGAAAGCCGCCCCTCGCAAGAAAGGAAGCAGGCCTACTGCTTCAGAGCTGATGCAATTAAGCGACAGCTCCGAGTCAGAGGTAACCCCTGAGCTTTTAAGTCCTTGCTATATTTGTTGTTTGCTGCTATCCGCCTTATCAATACTTGTTCATTGATAGGATGACACCGGCGCAAGCAACCCGGTGGTTGAAGAGGTAATGTCACTTTCCTCCGACTCGGAGCCCTTGCCAAGGCTGAAAGTCCGAAGGGTAACCCGGAAAGTAAGCTTTTCACATCCTTTAGCTTATCAAGACCCTCAATTTATTTTGAAGCGACAGGTTCATGAAAGCCGGCGTCACACCCGGACCAACAAGGACACGGACCTCTCCTCCGGGTTACCTGACGCATCAAGGAAGCGCCGAACTGAGGTTATTTCCCACTTGTACCCTTTTCATCCGTTGGCGGGTGTTATACGTCAGCCACTCAATTCTTCTGACTCAAATTATCAGGAGACCTCCCCCTCTTCCGGTGACTCTATGCAGTCCAGTCTGCCGGCTTTCAAAACCGTGCCCGGGTAATGATAACCCTCTTATATTTGTTCTGCTTTTTGCTCATACTTTTTATACTAACCTTTGTTGTTCTTTCAGTGCCCAGGCAAAGCTCACCAAGAGGGCGAAGAAAACCAAGTCGTCCGGAGAGCCGGATTTGCCTGAGCCGGAGGTGACGGTCCAAGAACAGCCAGCTGCTCCGCCCCCGTAGCCACCACTCCAATGGACACGGCACCTGTAGAAGCTTCTGCTGACCCGGAGGCCTCCGGCTAACCAACAAATGACCCGGACGTGGTAATCACCCGGACGGAATTCGTTGAGCCGGGGAGACCTACCGTGTTGGCCAAGTGCTCCGCTAAGGGGGAGTTGCTGCAGCCCCACCGGGTGAACCTGGACCTCTCCGACTACGCCAACCTGAGCATCGGAGAGCTCGTCTCTGGCTACATCAGCCAAGTGCACAAGAGCCGGGACGCAGAGGTTGCCATGGTGAACCAGATCCAGCAGAAGTCTGAGGTATCATTCTGCTGTCCTCTTACTTACTGCATAGTTACCTTTACCATGCTAGCCCCCAAGTCGACGACTTATGATTGAATATGTTGTAGACTTAGGTTCCGGCTTACTCCATTTGAACCGGCAATGTGTAGATAGAAACGTTCGATATGCATTAGCCCCCAAGTGCCAAGTGTCTTTGCTTGGAAAACGCTTGGGACTTTAAATTTGTAGAGTAATTGTTCATGCCATAACCCGGAAGTTTATACAGGCTGTTGGCAAGAAGCTTGAGGCTGACCTTGCTGATCTCAAGAACCGGCTGAAGATGCAAGAGATGGAGACCCGGAAGGCAAACGCCAAGTTCGTGTCTAGCATCGCCGCGCAAGAGAAGCTAAAGATGGAGTTCGACGCTGAGCGGAAGGCGTGGGCCGAAGAAAAGGTCGCACTGGTGAACCGGGCTGAACAGGCGGAGAAGGCTCTCTCCGAGAAGACCACCGAGCTCTCCGGCCTAAAGCGCCAAGTGTCCCAGATGGTGGCCGCAGTCTTCGGTAAGTCATCTCGCCGGCTTTCATCAAGTTTAGAATGTGTATATCTCATAATTTCATCCTTGTCGGCAGCTTATCTGTCTTTGTTAAACAGGTCCCAGAAGTGCCAACCTGAATCAGAGTGTTGTGACCAAGCTGAAGGCCGTATACACCCTGGTGGAGCAACTCTACACCAGGTCACAACGTGCCTTGGCTGTGGTGGCCCTCTCCAACGAGGTGCCGACTCACCTGGCGGAAGTCCTTCGCCGGCTCGCCGTTCTTCCTCAACGGATCCAAGAACTGCGAAGAGCCTCTGCAAGAGCCGGAGCGATTGCTGCGCTGAGCCGGGCTAAGGCCTTCTTGCCAGAGTTAGACCCGGCGGACATCGCCCTCGGCTACCCAAGTCTGAAGGAAGACGGCACTGCCTTTGATCAGAAGGACTTTGCAGCTTGCGTGAAGGCCGTACGCCCGGTGGCCACTCTTATTGGCAACGATACCGATCTGACCAAGTACCAGCCGGGCTACGACGCAGAAAATCAGAGGATTCCTACTCCGCGCTATGAAGCCCTCAACTTGATACCGCAGGCTCGTCAGCACACTTTCACCCCGGAGATTGACCCTTCCGGGTTAATTGACGAGGAAGCCCAGTTCAAAGCTCTCAGCGGCATCGACTGGAAGTCATCAACCTTCCGGGTCTTGGGATCAACCGGAGGAGAAGGAAGAGATGAGCCGGAGACTTCCACCCAGCAAGCGTCTTAACTTCCGCAGCCGGTTTACCAAACAATGCTCCACCCTTTTAGACTTGATGAGTTTTGTAATAGAGTAGGTGCAACAGTTTATCTCTGCCGTGCCATCGTGCACGTATTAAATGCTGAAGTCTTTTGAAGTTGTCTCTTTGATGTTTCTCCGGGTCATAATCAACCCTTTGTTTTTCTTAACCTCAAAAGAGGTGCCTTTAATTATCCTGCATAGAAGGGCAAATCACAAGTCTCGAGGCGGCTTACCGCCCTGAGAATCATAAGTTTTAGATAACCCGGAATATGAATCAAAAAAGGACTTGTCTTCAATGATATCCTGAATACAGCCGTAAGAACATACTTAACGGCCTGCAAGCACACTTCCGGTTTAGATAACCCAGATAAGAAGGTTGGTACCGCAACTCCGGTTTACCTGTCTTATAACACCCATTGCGTTCAGCAATACTGTAAACCCAAGTTAAGCCGGCAAAGTAAGACCCGGCCGTACACACTTGGAATAATCAGACAAAACCGACTATAAACTGGAAGAACTTAGGGGCTTCCGGTTCGAATATGACCAGAGACCCGGCCCAAAGGGGTTATGCTAAGATTCGAATACGATCATATAGCCCCCAGTGGGTGTGGCGATGCCAATCAAGAGGGTATCGACAGCTATGTTCTCTTTGGTTCGAATACGACCCATGTTTGAACAGGAAGCTCCCAAGTGATTTTAAGAATTGTTTAACGACGCTGATTCGAATACGATCCACGTCGGTTCCCAAAGGGGTGCAACCATGATTCAAATATGATCAAGGAAAACTCCCCAATGAGCTCGGCACTTTGCCAATCAAATGGGTATCGACAGCTATGTTCTCTTTGGTTCGAATACGACCCATGTTTGAACAGGAAGCCCCCAAGTGACCTTGTTGCTTATGGCTAGATTCGAATACGATCATAAGCCGGATCCTCCTTCAAGTCATCATGTAATCTTGCAATGAAAACAACACGTGCATATTTGGAGGAGAAAAAAGGACATAGGTCCTGCTTTATTGCTTATCATAATATATACACGGCTGAGAGAAATATGTACATCATGAGAGCTGGTGACTCAAGTGTAGTAAGGCCGAAGCTGAGCTATGTTCCACGGCCGACGGGTCTCTTCCTCCGACTTACGTGAATCTTTATGCTCCCAAATGTCAATGAGGTAATATGACCCGTTGTGCAAGTTCTTGCTGACCACAAAGGGTCCTTCCCAAGGCGGGGAGAGCTTGTGCGCATCTGTTTGATCCTGGATGAGCCGGAGCACGAGATCACCTTCCTGGAAGACCCGGGTTTTAACCCGGCGACTATGATAACGGCGCAGGTCTTGTTGGTAAATCGCGGAGCGAGCTGCGGCCACATCACGCTGTTCGTCCAACAAGTCAATAGCATCTTGGCGCGCCTGTTCATTGTCTGCCTCAACATAAGCCGCCACTCGAGGTGAGTCATGACGGATGTCACTGGGGAGGACGGCCTCTGCCCCATAAACCATGAAGAAAGGTGTGAAGCCTGTAGATCTGTTAGGAGTAGTGTTGATGCTCCATAACACGGAGGGCAACTCCTCCACCCAACAACCCGGCGTCCGTTGCAAAGGGACCAAAAGCCGGGGCTTGATACCCTTCATAATCTCCTGATTAGCTCTCTCAGCTTGACCATTGGATTGAGGATGAGCAACTGAGGAGACATCAAGTCGGATATGCTCTCGTTGACAAAACTCTTCCATGGCGCCTTTGGATAGATTGGTGCCATTGTCAGTTATAATGCTGTGCGGAAAGCCAAAGCGGAAAATCACCTTTTTCATAAATTGAACCGCCGTGGCCGCATCGCACTTGCTAACTGGCTCAGCTTCCACCCACTTGGTAAATTTGTCAACCGCCACCAATAGGTGGGTCTTCTTATCCTTGGACCTTTTGAAAGGTCCAACCATATCAAGCCCCCAGACCGCAAAGGGCCAAGTAATTGGGATCATCCTCAGCTCTTGAGCCGGTACGTGAGCCCGTCGCGAGAACCTTTGGCAACCATCACACTTACTGACTAAGTCCTCTGCATCAGCATGAGCCGTCAACCAATAGAAACCATGACGAAAAGCCTTGGCCACAAGAGACTTTGAGCCGGCGTGATGGCCACAATCCCCTTCATGGATCTCACGCAAGATTTCTTGACCTTCCTCAGGGGAGACACAACGCTGAAACGCCCCTATGACACTGCGATGATGCAACTCGCCATCGATAACGATCATTGACTTAGCCCGCCGGGTTATTTGCCTGGCCAAAGTTTCATCCTCAGGCAACTCGCCCCGGGTCATGTAAGCCAGATACGGCATTGTCTAGTCTGGTATGATATGGAGAGCCGCCACCAGTCGTGCCTCCGGGTCAGGGACAGCCAAATCTTCCTCTGTAGGCAATTTAACAGATGGGCTATACAGGACATCCAGGAAAGTGTTAGGCGGCACCGGCTTTCGCTGAGAGCCTAGCCGGCTTAGAGCATCAGCCGCCTTGTTCTTCCTGCGATCAATGTGCTCTACTTGGTAGCCCTGAAAGTGCCCAGCAATGGCATCAACTTCGCGGCGATAAGCCGCCATGAGAGGGTCCTTAGAGTCCAACTTGCCTGATACTTGTTGAGCCACCAAGTCTGAGTCACCGAAACACCTTACCCGGCTCAAGCTCATCTCCTTAGCCATCCGAAGACCGTGGAGCAAGGCCTCGTACTCAGCCGCATTGTTAGTGCAAGGAAACATCAACTGTAGAATATAATGGAACTTGTCACCTTTAGGGGAAGCCAATACAACTCCAGCCCCCGAGCCTTCCAACCGCCTGGACCCGTCGAAGTGAATAGTCCAATATGTGTTATCCGGCTTCTGCTCGGGCACCTGTGACTCTGTCCAATCATTGATGAAATCCACCAAGGCCTGAGATTTAACAGCAGCGCGTGGCACGTATTTGAGACCATGAGGTCCCAGTTCTATAGCCCACTTAGCAATTCTCCCTGTGGCCTCTCTGTTTTGAATGATATCACCAAGAGGGGCAGAACTGAGCACAGTTATGGGATGACCCTGGAAATAATGCTTAAGCTTCCGGCTTGCCATGAACACACCATAAACAAGCTTCTGCCAATGCGGATACCGCTGTTTGGACTCGATGAGCACTTCGCTGACATAATAAACCGGCCGCTGAACCGGATGCTCCTTACCCTCTTCCTTGCGCTCCACCACTATAGCCACACTGACGGCTCGTGTGTTCGCCGCCACATATAATAATAAGGGCTCCTTATCAACCGGAGCAGCAAGGACTGGACGCTCTGCCAGCTGCTTCTTCAACTCCTCAAAGGCGGTATTAGCTGCATCATTCCAGACAAAGTTATCAGTTTTCTCTTCATCAACTGATATAAGGGCATGGCCTTCTCACCCAAACGGCTTATAAACCGGCTTAAAGCAGCGATGCGACCCGCCAAGCGCTGAACGTCATTTATACACGCTGGCTTAGCCAGGGAGGTGATGGCCTTGATCTTCTCCGGGTTAGCCTCAATGCCTCTGTCAGAAACCAAGAAACCCAAGAGTTTGCCTGCAGGAACACCAAAGACACACTTGGCCGGGTTAAGCATCATCTTGTAGACCCGGAGATTATCAAAGGTTTCTCTCAAATCATCTATCAGGGTTTCCTCTTTTATGGACTTAACCACAATATCGTCCACATAAGCATGAACATTACGTCCAATCTGTTTATGAAGACAGTTCTGCACGCAACGCTGATAAGTCGCCTGTGCACACTTGAGTCCAAAGGGCATGGATACATAGCAGAAGGCTCCAAAGGGAGTGATGAACGCCGTCTTCTCCTGGTCCTTCACCGCCATTTTAATCTGATGATATCCAGAATAAGCGTCCAGAAAACTTAAACGCGCACAACCGGCCGTAGCATCGATAATTTGATCAATACGGGGAAGGGCAAAAGGATCAGCCGGACACGCCTTATTTAAGTCCGTGTAGTCCACACACATCCGCCAAGTGCCGTTCTTCTTGAGTACGAGCACCGGGTTAGCTAACCATTCTGGGTGGAAAACTTCAACAATAAACCCGGCCGCCAAGAGCCGGGCCACCTCTTCACCAATAGCTTTCCGCCTCTCTTCATTAAACCGCCGAAGGAACTGCCTGACCGGCTTAAATTTCGGATCAACATTGAGAGTGTGCTCAGCGAGTTCTCTAGGTACACCTGGCATGTTAGAAGGTTTCCATGCGAAGATGTCCCTATTCCCACGGATGAACTCGATGAACGCGCTTTCCTATTTTGGATCCAGATTGGCACTGATGCTAAACTGCTGAGATGAGTCACCTAGAACAAAATCAACAAGTTTAGTCTCATCAGCCGATTTAAATTTCATTGCCGGCTCTTGCTCTGTAGTTGGCTTTTTCAGAGAGGTCATATCTGTTGGGTCAACATTGTCTTTGTAAAACTTCAACTCCTCTGTTGCACAAACAGATTCTGCATAAGCCGCATCACCTTCCTCACACTCCAGAGCCACTTTCCGGCTGCCGTGAACCATAATGGTCCCATTGTGACCCGGCATCTTGAGCTGTAAGTACACATAACACGGCCGTGCCATGAACTTGGCGTAAGCCGGCCGTCCAAATATAGCATGGTATGGACTTCTTATCTTGACCACCTCAAAGGTCAATTTTTCCACCCTGTAGTTGCTTTCATCTCCGAAGGCCACTTCCAATTCGATCTTGCCGACTGGATAAGCCGACTTACCAGGTACCACACCATGGAAGATAGTGTTTGACTGGCTGAGGTTCTTATCAACCAACCCCATACGGCGAAAAGTCTCATAATAGAGGATGTTGATGTTGCTGCCTCCATCCATGAGCACCTTTGTGAACTTATATCCTCCCACTTGAGGAGCCACCACTAAGGCCAAGTGGCCCGGGTTATCCACCCGGGGAGGGTGATCCTCCCTACTCCACACTATAGGCTGCTCAGACCACCGCAAGTAGCGTGGAACCGCCGGCTCAACAGCATTCACAACCCTCTTATGAAGCTTCTGATCTCGCTTACACAGGCTGGTGGTAAACACATGGTACTGTCCACCGCTAAGCTGCTTTGGATTGGTCTGATAACCCCCTGCTGCTGTTGATGACCCTGGCCAGACTGTTGATTGAAGCCCCCTTGACCGTTCTGAGGATTAGAATTTGAGCCGCCGCCCGGGCCATGAAAACCGCCGTCGCCTGAGCCACCGCCCGGGCCATTGTAATTCTTAAAGGCCTTCATGATTGCACAGTCCTTCCATAGATGAGCCGCTGGCTTCTCTCTAGAGCCATGCCTTGGACAAGGCTCATTCAACAGTTGCTCCAGCGTCGGGCCTGACCCGCCGCCTCGGGGAGGGGGCCTCCCTTTGCGTCGCTGGTTATTACCTTGTGAGCTGGCGTTGGCTACAAACTCTAAGCTGCCATCAGCCTTGTGCTTGCTTCCTCCTTGGTTCCCCGGGTTATGCTGAGGACCCTTGCCATTGACGTTCTTCTTTCCCTTCCCTGTCCTTTCATCATCTGAAGGGGGATCCTTGGTACCATCAGAATCGGCGTACTTGACAAGAGCCGCCATTAGTGTACCCATATCATTGCAGTCGCGTTTAAGCCGCCCGAGTTTCATCTTCAGGGGCACAAAACGACAATTCTGCTCCAACATTAAGACTGCTGAGCCAGCATCCATCTTATCTGACGAATGTATGATCTCCTTGACCCGGCGAACCCAATGCGTCATGGATTCACCCTCCTGCTGCTTACAGTTAGTCAAATCCACAATTGACATAGACTGCCTGCAGGTATCCTTAAAGTTCTGGATGAACCGGGCTTTCAGCTCAGCCCAAGACCCGATGGAGTTTGGTGGTAGCCCTTTCAACCAAGTGCGGGCAGTCCCATCCAACATCATGGTGAAGTACTTGGCCATTGCCGCCTCACTGACCTCCAGTAGTTCCATGGCCATTCCGTAACTCTCGATCCAGGCTGCGGGTTGTAAGTCAGCCGTGTAGTTGGGCACCTTCCTAGGGCCTTTGAAGTCCTTGGGTAGACGCTATTGCGGATAGCTGGCACTAAACAAGGGACACCCCCAGTCCTGGTAGGGATACCCACGTCGACGGAAGTCGTCGGATAAGCCGGGGGGTCTGGTAAGCCGTCAATTGAGGCACCTGCTCCGCCTCTTGCCGCGCTCTGTCCTGGTCTGCTGCGTGGAAGGCTCCGTTATGAACCGGGCCAAGGCAGGGGGCGGGTCATGGCGTCGGACGTTACTTGAGCCAGTCGCTGAGACCATGTGCCTGCTGTAACTCGGGCTCCGGCCTGGGCGAGGGGTCGAGTGGATCCTGTCCCGGCTGTAGGAGTACGCCTCTTGCTGTGCCAGTGCTGTCTGAAGGAGTTCCCTGACCCGGCGGGTTTCAATAGCCGTCGGAGAGTCGCCGTCAACTGGGAGAGCCGCCAGCCGTGCTGCCGCAGCGACCATGTTCTCCAGCGGGTTATTATAATGACCTGGGGGTATTGGCACGTACTAAGGCGGGGCAGGGGGCACCTGGGGAGGCCCCATCACTTGTGGCTGAATAGGGGTTCCAGACCCGGGCACTATGACCCCTGGCGGGTTACTAGACCCTGCACCTGGCGTGTTGAAGAGGTTGCGTGGGTCGTAAACCGGAGGGAGTCGAGATTGGGTCTTTTGATGCCTCCTTCTCATGACCTCATTGGACGCGTTCTGATCCATCGTGAGTTGGAAGGACTGTGCCTGGATCAGCTGAGTTTGGGCATCGAGAGCCGCCCTCTCCGCAGCCATCCTGATCCCTTCCGCCGCAAGATCCTCCTTAGCTTTCACTAGATCCAAGTTTAACTGTGCCACCTCCGCATCGTGCTGAGCTTGATCTGCCGGGTCAACCGTGGCGGTTAACAGGGCCGTCATCTTGTCCATGAGATCCATCAGCACCTGAGCCGGAGAAGGCACCGGGTTTCCCGCTCCAGCAGCGGGGTTCTGAACAGGCTGCGCACCGGCCATAAAGATTCCAACCCGGCTTGGCGGCTCAAATCGGTCCGGAATACTGTCACCATCGGAACAACCCATGAGCCTGCCATCTTGAAGTTGATACAACGAGTTTGACTCATCGGTGGCCGACTCGCCGTCAGAGCCGGCAGCCGTCTCATCACCAGATCCAGATCGATCAGAGAGTCCTCCATGGATACACCCCACAAAAGCATGCCTTAAGGCAGGCCGGGCCCGGGCGGGTCGCGTACGCTGAGCCATCTCAACGAGATCGGCGCAGATACCCGGCTCAGGGCTCGGCTCACCAATCTTGCCAATGAAAACATGAATTCCGCCGAAGGGGACCCGGTACCCGTACTCAATTGAGCCGGCGTCGGGGCCCCAGTTTGCATCGTCGATGTAGAGCTTGCCGCGATGACTCTTGGTCATCCGGCCCACAGTGTATCCCTTGAGCCCTTCGAAGCTGCCCTTCAAGAACTCAAATCCACCGTGCGCTGGCCCCACGGTGGGCGCCAACTGTCGTGGAATTGTCACGGCAGATGTCCTCGAGCTAGGACTTAGTCGTGGAGCCATCGCAACTAGGAAGCTTAAAGGGGTTAAGCGGGACAAGGAATACGAGGGTTTATACTGGTTCGGCCCCTTACGGTGAAGGTAAAAGCCTACGTCCAGTTTGAGGTGGTATTGATTAGGGTTTCGATAACCAGGGAGCTAATCTGCTATGCCCGGCTCTCGATGAGATTGTTCTTGTCCCTAAACCGCTGCCGGGTCATCCCTTTATATAGGGAGGCCGACGCCCAGCAGCTCTCAGAGTCCCGGCCGGCTCATAAGAGCGTCCGGCTCGGACTCTCAACTATCCTTGCCTTACACTACAAGCTCTAGCATAATAATGATTGCAACTACGGGCTTTAAGCCATATCCGGGTCTTAAGCCCATCTTTGGCCCACCATCTTCAGGCTTGGCGCCGGGCTTCTGGCAATGACCATATGAGTAACCCGGCCCCTCCTGGCGGGTGACTCTGAGGTCTATATCCTCAACAGATGAGGATCCCCTGACGTGGCCGAATCCATTGAATAACTGACATGCAGGGCCTAGCAAGCATGGGGTCCGCCAGTAAGTGACCAAAAGGGAGGGTAAGGCAGGGATACCTACGTCAGAGGATCCACTTCCACTATACTACTTTGACCAAACATTAGAGTAATAATATATGACATGCAACTTACACAAATGTTAGAGTAATAATATATGACTTGCAACTTACACAAAGCATACAGGCTCTAATGCGTTTTTCGAGGCTAACTTTGACCAAATGTTAGAGTAATAATATATGGCATGCAACTTACACAAAGCATACGGTCAAATTCGTATGTGAAAGGAGTTTCCAATGATACAATTTTCACATTATACATCTCATGTACTATTAATCTTGTCAATAGTCAAATTGGAAACCATCTCGAGTACAAATCTAGGAGTACGTACGAATCTAACAATATTGATTGGGCGTTGTTGAATGTTGATACCTTTTTGATCAAAGTAGAGATACTTTGACTATACATAAAACTTATATGTAAACTAGAAAGGATAGGGGGAGTATATTGTACGTTCAAAAATGAAACGAACATTGAATACCCTTTATATATGATTTGCGGATGCTATGATCACCGGTTCAAAATTTTGAATCTGCCTTAGGTATCACGTGCCCCCACACGTTCCCTCTCGATTTCATCTCGGGGTCCGGAGATCTATTGAAAGAGGACTAGGGTGGGTACATGCGAATGATACTCGGCGGAATGTTCAAATGAGGCATGCGGGAGGATGGACTCGACTGGAGGGCGACATGATCGATGGAGAAGAGGGTTGGAGAGGAATGAGAAATAAGCAAACGCCACATGATTATACTTGAACGGCTCAAATAAACAATAAGTTGTCTCGCTTGGCCTACATAGTGAAAGGCCTAATGCGCAACGCGGAGCACTGACGCTCGAATATGGCCGGGAAAACAGGGAAACCGACATGTGGGGCACACCCGTCGGGACGACGTAGCGCAGACTAGTCCAATGGAGGAGCTGGCCCACGACCTCCTCGCCACCGACAACCGTTCATGTGGGTCGTTGGGGCCAACAACGGGGCACAGCTCCAGCACCGCCTCTGGACACGGCGACCGCGGTGAGCGACACGCTCATATCGTCGCTAGACATGGTCGGTTTCAGTGTGCCGAGGGTGGCGTTAGTGTTGTGGCACGACCAACGGTATGTTTGGTTTGTGCCCAAGGTTGCCCCATCAAAGCATTGGTTAGCCAAAATTTTGGTTGAGGTATTGGTTGCCCATGATTTGGCCGACATTGGCAAGAAAAATGAACTAGAGTTGGCTAGAGTTCATTGGCATGCCAAAGAAATGGCAACCATCCAAACAAAGACCAATCTTTGGGTCATGACCAAAATTTTGGTTGAGGTATTGGTTGCCCATGATTTGGCCAACATTGGCAAGAAAAATGAACTAGAGTTGGCTAGAATTCATTGGCATGCCAAAAAAATGGCAACCATCCAAACAAAGACCAATCTTTGGGTCATGACCAAAATTTTGGTAAGGTGCACTTTGGCCACAATCCAAACACACCCCAACACCCGGCTCGTCGAGGATGCACGGGGCGCCGCGACGCGTCCGTGGAGTGGTGTAGCGCGGCCAACTGCATCCTCTGGACCTGAGACCATGCCGGGTCGTCTTGCTTTTTCAATGACATGCGGGGATCGCATGTGAGCAAAGGGCATCTCCAACGTTGCCACGACCGCAGCTGACTACCCTGGCACACCAAAACCCTTGTCCCTCGCGCCGTCGCGCGGTGCGTTCCCGCCGGCGCCAGCTGCCCGCATTCATGCCGTCCATTCGTATGTCATCGTTAAGAGGCTCTGTGCCCGAGGAACCAACTCCGACGACTTAATGACGCACCCGGACGCTTGGCCTCATCGGAATGCGCTACTTAAAGAGGCAACGCCCAGCTAACCTCCACACCATAGCGCATCGTCCTCCTACCTGGCACCACATTCGCCATGACCGCAAGTGCGAACGCTCTGCGGGAGAGCTTGTCTTCGGGGATGAAGCTCGAGGTCGCCGCCCTCGCTCAAGTCACCTCTCGCGACGCAATAGCGGCGTAGCCGGACGCGGACGCGACCGCACAAGCGGTGGCCACGCTGGCGGCCGACGACGGGAGCACCGTCAGCCACGCGTCCTACTTGCCGCCGTCCAACGTCCGGCACTACCGAGGTTGGGGACTCCTCCGAGCATGAGTAGGGCATGGGAGGCGCCAGGGCAGCCAACTGGCCGGTCCATATCCCGTGTTCTACTCTTCCTCGCCGGAGACCGCACCTTCACTTCACGGGTCTTGAACCCCGCCCCCGTACATAGAGATCGCAGATGGAGGACGTCGGTCGCCGCCGTAGAATAGGTTTAGGGTCGGGTTTCTTTTATTTTTCTGTCCTATAAAAGTTCGAAATGTAATGAAAATCTGCCGTGTTTGCATTAATCTCGGCCGGTGTATATGAACTTTCACAATAATATACATATTGTAGGAGTACTAGCAAGATGCCCGTGCGTTGCACGGAAGATCAAGATCTTGTGGGAGAAAAGGATGAACGAGGGAAAGCCTTATCTGCAAATGTGGAGAGGAGTGCGGGTAAATTGTCATAGTTTCCTTCCTATCCATTAGATATAGATCGGATGGCCTATATTGCAGGATGACAGGCACACCATCATCACCAACTCTGCTTTTTATTGAACCGAGACAAATCTAACATGCGAAGTAAAATAAACACATAGGTTCTATACATACACAAATTATCTTAGGCACTCCAATAGTACGTCCACTACACATTCACGCATTTCACATCTTTCTACATCTACGGGAACCTACGAAAGGGTTAACGTAAATTGCCTCTCTCTCTCCTCCCCTGATTTTCATGGTGGTGGGCCCCTCCCTCCCCCCAATCTACAATCAACAGCTCACACGTTTCACATTACGTTAATTACGTAACTGGGATTACGTAGGTGTAGCATTACTCGTCCTAAAAATCCCAACTAAGCCAACCTCCCAGCATATCGCGCGGGAAAAGACCCGACCGCGCCGTTTTAGTCGGGATTACCGGATTACTAGTAGTAGTATCGATGGATCGTGCAAAGCAACAAAAAAATTTTGAGGGAGCGAAGCACCTAGTTTAAAAGGAAAAAAGGCGGTACACTCACAGCACTCCTGTCGCGGTCGCATTGCACCCCACACACGTTCGGTCCTGCACACGGCTCACGCAAATGGAACGCGCTTCGGTTTGCCTCTTCACTGACACGTGGGACTGCACTTGGAGAAACCGACCATGCGCCAAACTCCCCCCGCCCACCGCGCAAAAATCCTCCCCCCCCCCCACACCCAAACATTCCCCCCAAATCCGATTCAACCGCCCTTCGGCCAACTAGCCAATAATATTCCCCAAAC
>NC_057808.1:337479138-337488473 GCF_018294505.1 Triticum aestivum | reverse complement strand
CCTCCACTCCATTCGCTCCACCAAAGCCGCCCTCCCCGCCGCCGATACGTCGGCGCCGCGGTTCGGCGATCCTCTCCCTCCCACAGCACGCTCTCGTAGACTGCCGTCCTCTAGCCGCGCCGCCACCTCTGGCTACGTTCTTGTGGAGGCGCACGGCGGTCAGCGCCGCCACCGCTGGCGATGTTCGTGTGGAGACACATGGCGGTCAGCTTCTCCCACGGTACGCGCATTCTAGACTGAGGCCCCGTTCATGTCGGTGTAGCACTGAATGTTAGTTGATAGACGCTGTTAATCTCACTGTTTGCCGAAGTAGTTTACTGTCAATATGTTGTGCTTAAGAAGCTTCCTTGCCCTGTTCTGCACTCAATCTGCTTAGCTGAGATGGCATGCCAAGGCCGATTAGTTGCTAAAATATCCTGCCATATATTTATTGTGACGTAGATTGCCATGGTCTAGTAGCCAATCTGTTAGGTGAAATAGCTCTACACCGTTTTATACTCGATCTTTGTTGCTGCGATGGCCTTCAATAGTTCGGTGGTTGTGTGCTCGGCCTCATTGACTGCTGAAACAGCCTGCCATAATTTGGCACTCAAATCTGTTTGTTGAATTAGCTTTACATATATTTCGTTACTTAGATCTGCTCGTCCAAATATCTTGCCATAGCTTTAGACATCGACCTAGGTATTTTTTTTTTCTGGACTTCATAAAAAAGCATATATGTTTTTCCTGTAATATCTTGTAGAAGAACTAATTTGTATGTCTAACAGATGGACAGGACTTGGATAACTTCTGCTCGAAGATTCTCCGCTGCATATGTCGAGGGGGTTGAAAACTTCATGAACTTTATCAGAGCTGAGTACGGTGGTCCGAAATCAGATGTGCTCTGCCCGTGTAGCAGTTGTATGAATTCAGTTACAAGTCCCCAGTCGACTATGCAAAATCATCTACACTTGTATGGGATGTCGGTCACATATACTAGGTGGGTTCATCATGGTGAAGCTATGAACGTCAATGTTATTGACTACGTGGAAGCAGCAGATCACCATCTTGATCTGCCTGATGCTCAGGTGGAAGAGGAGGAGGAGGTGGTGGTGGCGGAGCCAGTGAGTTTGACCAACATTGAAACAATGCTACGAAATGCTCGTGCATTCCGTGAACTTTCACCTGCAGAAGAAAAACGGTGGGCCCGCATGTTGGAACAATGCAACGTTGCTGTCACCCCAGGAAATAAGCTGTCAGTATTCTCAGCTATGGTCACCTTTCTTTAGGTGAAGACATCTGAGCGGATGACCAACAAATCATTCGATGCGATGTTGGCTGCTTTCCGCGAATCTTTCCCAGATGCGTCTGAGCTGCCACACACCTACAATAAAATGAAGAATTTCCTTCGTGCAGTTGGAATTGGATATGATATGATCCATGTTTGTAAGAATAATTGTGTTCTGTTCCGGAAGGATTATGCCAACTTAAGTGAATGCCCGAAATGCAAATCATCAAGATAGAAAGATGGCGATGCTGTGAAGAGGATTCCTCATAATGTTTTGAGACATTTTCCAATTATACCAAGATTGCAGAGGTTGTTTCATGATGCTGAAACAAGAGAGGATGTATTGTGGCATTCTAGGAACCAGGAGTACAGAGATCAGAATGTAATGAGCCATCCATCTCATGGTAGTGAGTGGAAAAGCTTCAATGATAAACACAAAGAGTTTGCTGCTGACCCGAGACACATTAGACTTGGCTTAGCTTCAGATGGATTTAACCCATTTGGCCACCAGAGCACCACATATAGCATGTGGCCAGTGCTTGTTATCCCTTACAACAAGCCTCCAAATGTCTGCACCAAAGAATCAAACTACATGGTGGCCTTGCTCATACCAGGTCCAAAAAGTCCTAAAAAGGATTTTGATTTATCCATGGAGCCTCTTGTGGAGGAACTTCAATAGCTATGGAGGGGTGTTCTCACTCGAGACCTATATAGCAGCCCACCAGCTAATTTCTTTCTGCGTGCTGTTATAATTTGGTGCATCCATGATTATCCAGCTTTGGGCACTATGTCAGGGCGAACGACACATGGTTACAATGCATGTGTTCGCTGTGACAGGAATCCGCTGTCATACGCAATACTTAGCAAGATCTATTACATTGGACACCGCCGTTTCCTTGCCAAGGACAAGCCGCATCCTAGAAAATACCGAAGACATGTGTTCGATGCAAAGCATAAAAACCGTGATGCACCAAAGAGGCTCACCGCCGATGAGTTGCAAGTGGAATTAGAGAAGGTCAGGCATATTACAGCAGTAAACCATCGTGGTAATGGTAGCGGGAAAAGGAAGTGTGGCAGGGTAGAAGAGAGATTATTGTTTACCCGCAGGTCCACTTAGTGGGACTTGGAGTATTGGAACGATTTGGATCTGCGGCATAATCTTGATGTGATGCACATCGAGAAAAATATATGTGACAGCATTATCGGCACACTTCTTAATATTGAAGGCAAGACGAAAGATACCTTAAAATCTAGGATTGATTTGACACACTTGGGTATCAGAAAGGATTTGCAGGTGCAAGATGAAGGTAAACCACGGGATATGGCACCAGCTGTGTACGTCTTGGACAAGGTAAAAAGAAAAGAATTCTGCGAGGTCTTGTCACGTGTTAGATTCCCACATGGATTTGCTTCCAACCCTGAAAGGAGAGTCAGTGCAGATGGAAACAAGGTACAAGGGTTGAAAACTCATGACTGCCACGTCCTACTTCAAAGGGTTTTACCTGTTATCCTTAGAGGATTGGGCCGCCCTGACTTATACAGAGCAGTTGCAGAGTTGGGACAATTCTTCAGGGAACTCTGCAGTAGGAAAATCAGGATAGATGCTTTGGAGCGTCTTAGAGACAAGATACCAACTATCCTATGCGACCTTGAGAAGATATATCCTCCAGCCTTCTTTGATGTGATGGTGCATTTGGCTTTTCATCTACCTGATGAGGCACTACTTAGAGGTCCAGTACAGTATGGCTGGATGTACCCTATTGAAAGGCGGCTAGGCACTTTCAAGGGCTATGTTAGGAATAGAGCTAGACCCGAGGGTTCCATTGCAGAGGCCTACATTGCTACAGATGCGTTGACATTCTGCTCAAAATACATTGAAACAGCTGATCAGCTTAGCAAAGAGGTGGGTGAAGACAATCCCGGGCTCAATTTTTCAATTATTCTGTTCGAGTTACAGGGAAGAGTCGACAAGAGGACAAACCTAAAGATTTGGACAAAATGGTTTGGTATGTGTTGAATAACTGTCCTGAGATACTACCTTATATCAAGTAAGTGCGGTACTGCAGCTTATACATCGTAATCTACTAAACTTGCATCACATTCTTATATATTTAGATGTTTGACGCGATCACTATGTTGTGCAGCATCTACAAAGAGGAGTTACTGCCGCAAAATTCAAGAAACATTGACAAACTGGTTATGGCATGATTTGCGAAATGGTTCAAGAACCATGTAAGCTTTTGAAGTGCACTGTCAGTTTTTTTAATATATTGAGTACATAAGATGATCAGCTTGTCTATTTTCTAACCATAGGTTAAGAAGATGCGGGAGGATGGGCAGGCAGTTGATGATGCCCTTTACTCACTAGCAATGGTTCCTGATACTCGGGTAAGACATTATGAATCTTGCGTTGTTGGAGATATGCGCTACAACACCCTTGCACGAGACGAAGGCAGGAAGACACAAAACAGTGCCATCATGAGCACGGATACATATGATAAAGAGATAACTGAAATGTATGCTAACATAACAGACATTGTTCAGTTGCAGTATATCTCCAGTTTCGAGGATCATCGGTGTGTGGTTCTGTTGTGCTGTCGTTGGTATAACCTGTTTTCCAGGATCGCAAAACCCAGAGCTGATGATTATTTCAAATCCATCAATGTCAAGGCGGCGTACCAGACCAACGAGCCTTTTATTTTGGCAAATCAAGCAACACAGATATTTTTCTTGGAAGTCACATTTGCACGTAGCGATGACTGGAGAGTATTGCAAAGGTTTGAGCAGAGGAATTCGTTTAATGAAGTTGCACAACAAGATGATGCTTACACTGCTCCTGATGTACAAGATAACACAGATGTTCCTAATATCTTTGAGAACCATCACGTCAATGACGCCGGCGAAAAGATTGCCTGTCGTGCTTTGGACATACAAGAGTTGATTAAGAAGAAGCCAACGTTCGAGGACGTTGAGGACGAAGAAGAAGATGACACCATGGGGAATCACGATTCAGACTGATACACATGGCGAAGATGTTGACGCTGCTGCTCCGGATGATGATTACATTGCTTTTGTCGTATTTGCCTGTCAGAAGACATTTTTTTATCTACTATGTGAAATTGTGTTTGCTATGACAACTGAAACCTGATGAACATGTTTAGTATTTTGCTGTGAGAACATCACTTGTTATGTATGCTGATTTGTGTTTGGTGATTGTATGACAACTAAAACATGATGACATTGTTGTTTAGTTGTACTCATATTTGGCTATGAAACTTGAATTTGATGACATAGTTTGCTGTTGGACTGCAATTTGCTCGACGTCTTCGAATGAGAACAAAGCTGACCCGACAGGGCCTCTGCTATTTATTTATTTATATGAGCAAAAGGGGATACCCCCTAATTTCCGTTAATAGAAATCATTAGATGTTCACAACACTACGCCCAGCCTGCTACACAGGTTTCATTCATTACTAGTTTCAGCAAAGTGCTCATGTCGTAGCCACTGAATACATCACGAGTGCTACATACATTGCAAATAAAGAGACAATCATCCTACAGAGCACATCGATTTTGCCCATTATCTTCACAAGCTCTTTCATCTCCTCATTGCTGTCAAGGTCGTTCAGCAGCTGTTGCTTGGCCATGATCAGAGGAACTGCATCTTTAACCTTCTGCTCTGCATCTTCCTCTTCTGCCGTTCCTTCAGTTACTTGTCCAACACCCCAACCTGCTGGTATTGGGATTCCTCGGCTAACCAAATAATCAGCGTAGTTGCATTCCCCCACATCAGCAACTTCCCAGAAATACAAATCACACGAATCTTCCCTTTTCTGCACGAATCAAATTGGAAGATCATCAACCAAAGTATTAAAAAAATCAGCAACTGAAAGTAGCAGAACAACACTTAAACATATTATTACCCCATGATTCGGGCATTTGTAGAAGACTCGGCCAGGGTTGCGGATTGTGGTTGAGACGCGACGGATGACTGCATGATTTGCAGCAGTGGCACCACACCAACGGCAGCGGGTTGTGATGAGCAATCGGCTGCGGTGCGCGTGCCGGCGGGGGTGTGATGAGACCCACAGGCGATGGTACAGGTGGCGACTTGGCGCATATCTGGTTGTTGCCTGCTGAAGAGCAGGTGGACGAGCAGCCAGCGGACATGGTTGCTGCGGCCAGAGCTTCTGATGCTAGGCAGAGTAAGTAGAGAAGAGGAGAAGCGAATGTTGGATATGTCAGTTTCATTACTTGCAGAGTAGCATAGCACCATATATAGTCATAGTCTAGGTTTGGATTCGAACCAACTACAGGAGGGACCTCCTTGTTTTGCGAAAAAAATTATTTCTCCACCTGATAGCTGGGACCCACCGGCTGTATCTTCGCACGGAAGGAAGTGCCTCCTTGTTTTGCGAAAAAAAATATTCATCCCGTTGACAGCTGGGACCCGTCAGGTTTGGTGACTGACTTGTGGGCCTACTAAGCGGACGTGTACGCACAGCTTTGTCAACTTAATCAACAAATGATTCTAGCAGCTGGACCGTTGGATGTTAATCCAACAGCCGTGCTCCTTCTTCAACCTCTGTTCTTGCTCCTGTCTCCCGTGGGTGGCACCGCGGCTGTGCTGCCGCGCACCCGAACCAGTGAAGTTTCCCACTCCTCTCCATCTGCGACTCCACTGCCCCGTCTTCCCCTTCTCTGGGTCGTTCCAGTCTGGGTGCGCTCGGCACAGTGTGGTCAACGTGGTCAACAACCGAGAGTCATCGGAAGATGACTGTACGTGAGAGGCTGACAGTGGGGACGCACCACGCCCATGGACGCATGCATGCAACGGAACGCGGCGAGGTCAACATGGTCAAGGAACGACTTCCATCGGAAGTATACTGTACGTGGAGAGTCTTAGCTGGGTCCACGGCCGCAGCAAGTAAGTGCCTCCTTATTACGCGGAAAATAATGATTCCTCCAACTGACAGCACGGACCCACTAGACGGGCCACCGTATTTTGTGAAAAAAACGTTTGCCCCCTGACTGCTGGGACCCACCTGACGGGCCACCGTATTTCGCAAAAAAAACGTTCCCCCTGCTGTCAGCTCGGACCCACCGGAAGTGCCTCCTTATTACGCACAAAAAAATGAATACTCCCCGGCTAGCTGGGACCCACCTTGGTGGGAGGCTGACTTGTGGGCCTACTAAGTTGACGGGGACGAAGGGCTTTGTCAACTTAGTCAATATGAACGATTCTAGCTCTAGTGACCGTACGATGTCCATCCAACGGCCGTAGTGCTTCTTCAACCTCTGGTCTTCTTGCTCCAGCCGCCCAAAGCAGCGCCGGTTGTGCCGCATGCTCCTGCCTCCCGTGGCCGGCTGTGCTGCCGTGGAGGCCTCACCGCCCCCTACTATTCCCACCGCTCGCTAGGCCCTGCGGCGACGGCAGCCTCACACCACAGCCGAACCAGTGAACCCTCGTACTCCTCTCCGCGCGGGCTTCCACTGCCGCGTCTTCCCCGGCTCCACGTCGTCCCCTCCCTAGGCCTCGCCGTCGTCCACCGCTGTGGTGCTCTTCGCGCGGCGTGGTCAACGTGGTCAAGGAATGACTTCCGTCGGAAGAGTACTGTACGTGGAGAGGCTGACAGCTGGGTCCACGGCCACAGCCCAGTTTTTTTGTGATTTGCCAAGTAAGTCGCTTTGTCAGGCCTGTTGGGCTGCAAATCTTTCAAGACGAGGAGAGCTTTCATTCGGCTGGCCGAGAAAATGGCCCATCAGTAATGAGAAATGGGCTGTACATTTTTAAAACACATCAAACCGGCAATTAGTTTCAAATATCTTTTTTTTCATTTCGAGATTTTAAATTACATTAATTTTTATGCGTGGAGAATTTGTTGGATTTTATATTGATATACATTTATTTTTTAAATCAGTTTGAATGTGAGTCGAAATTTCGGGATTAAAAACAGTTCGGACCGCACCGAAATATGCAAAATTTCGTATAATTTTTTAACCGTGGCCACAATATGGGCTGTAATGCTAACAAAAAGAATATGGGCTCCAAAAAACCTTAATAATTAGCAAATGGGCTGTAAATTATTAGAAATAATGGCACATGGGTTGTATGCTGTTTTCCACGGATTTAAGGCTTTTCTAAAAAAAGGTTGACGCACAAGCAGTGACTGTTGGATGGCCATCCAACGGCCGTCGTGCTTCTTCAATCTCTGCTCTTCCTGCTCCAGCCGCTCAAACAAGCGCCGGCGGGACTGCCTGCTCCCTCCTCCCCATGGCCGGCTCTGCTGCCGCGCAGGCCTCACCGCCCCACCGTACTCCCTCGCTGGTCTAGCCATCCCTCTACTCACCCACACCTGCTATTATTCTCCGGCGACGGCAGACGAACCAGTAAACCCTCGTACAGTCGTACTCCCCTCCGCGTGGGAAACAACTGCCGAGTCTTCCCTACCTCCGTGTCGTTCCCTTCCTAGGCCTCGCCGTCGTCCACCGCCCTGGTGCTCTCGGCGCGGCCTGGTCAACGTGGTCAATGACCGACATGCATCTGAAGTGGACTGTACGTGGAGAGGTCGACAGCTGGGTCCACGGCCGCACGCAAGGAAATGCCTCCTTATTACGCGCAAAATAATGATTCCTCCACCTGACATCAGGGACCCACCGAAAGGGCCTCTGTATTTCGCGAAAAAAACGATACCGCCGCTGACAGCTCGGACCCACCAGCTATATCTTCGCACGCAAGGAAGTGCCTCCTTATTACGCACAAAAAAATGAATACTCCCCCTGTTAGCTGGGACCCAGTATAGTGGCAGGCTGACTTGTGGGCCTACTAAGTTGATGGGGACGGAGCGCTTTGTCAACTTAGTCAATATGCACGATTCTAGCTCCAGTGACCGTACGATGTCCATCCAATGGCCGTAGTGCTTCTTCAACCTCTGGTCTTCTTGCTCCAGCCGCCCAAACCAGCGCCGGTCGTGCCTCATGCTCCTGCCTCCCATGGTCGGCTGCGATGCGGCGGAGGCCTCACCGCCCCCTACTACTCCCACCGCTGGCCAGGCCATCCCTCTACTCACCCACACCCCCTGTTATTCTACGGCGACGGCAGCCTCACACCGCAGCGAACCAGTGAACCCTCGTACTCCTCTACGCGTGGGCATCCACTGCCGCGTCTTCCCCGGCTCCACGTTGTCCCCTTCCTAGGCCTTGCCGTCGTCCATCGGCCTGGTGCTCTCGACGCGGCGTGGTCAACGTGGTCAAGGAACGGCTTCCATCGGACGTGGACTGTACGTGGAGAGGCTGACAGCTGGGTCCATGGCCGCAGCAAGGAAGTGCCTCCTTATTACGTGCAAAATAATTATTCCTCCACCTGACAGCGGGGACCCACCGGACGGGCCACCGTATTTCGCGAAAAAAATGTTTGCCCCTGACTGCTGGGACCCACCAGCTACATCTTCGCACGCAAGGAAGTGCGTCTGGGCAAAAAAAAACGATTCGCCCCCCTGACTGCTGGGACCCACCAGCTACATCTTCGTAGGCAAGGAAGTGCCTGACAGTCGAGACCCACCTGGTCGAAGCGTACGTAGCGTTGTCATTCTAGTCGCGAACGTGTATGTACATATATACTGGTGGATGTAGAGGCGCGCACGTGTCGTAGTAGAGGCGCGCACATAGCATGTACACGTACGTACAGCGGCCAGGGTGCAAGAAAGAAAATAAGGCCACGTATGTGTACATACGGGCGGGGTCTCGAACGCCTACTCGCTCATACGTACGGCCAGGGCTCGTGTACATGGCTGGGTCGGAACGGAGAAACAGCGTCGTTGTCGTGTTCACGGGGAGGCAACGGAATGCGTCGTGTTCATGGGGAGGCAACGGAATGCGTCGTGTTCATGGGGAGGGGTGTGGCGTACCGCAAAACGGAGGAAACGGACCTCCTACGGTCGAAACGGGGGTCCTGTTGATCGGGAGGAGTGTGGCGTACCGCAAAACGGAGGAAACGGACCTCCTACGATCGAAACGGGGGTCCTGTTGATCGGGAGGGGTGTGGCATACCGCAAAACGGAGGAAACGG
>NC_057808.1:337478742-337479121 GCF_018294505.1 Triticum aestivum | reverse complement strand
GATGGAAACGAGGCCTGGCGTACCGCACAACGGAGGAAACGGCCTTGTGTTCGACCGACCACGTTTGAAATGGGATCCTGTTGATCGGAGGGGCCTGGCGTACCGCAAAATGGAGGAAACGGACCTCCTACGATCGAAACGGGGGTCCTGTTGATCGGGAGGGGTGTGGCATACCGCAAAACGGAGGAAACGGACCTCCTACGGTCGAAACGGGGGTACTGTTGATCGGGAGGGGTGTGGCGTACCGCAAAACGGACGAAACGGACCTCCTACGGTCGAAACGAGGGTCCTGTTCATCGGGAGGGGTGTGGTGTACCACAAAACGGGACTCCACGGGATACTATTCATCTCCACCGTCGACCTCCTCCAGCCTCCACGG